>NC_084551.2:54562500-54570000 GCF_033978685.3 Nerophis lumbriciformis | reverse complement strand
TTTTCCACTTTGTATCAGTCCATCTTAGATGAGCTTGGGCCCAAAGAAGCCGGCGGCGTTTCTGGGTGTTGTTGATAAATGGCTGTGGTTTTGCATACTAGAGGTTTAACTTGCATTTACAGGCGTAGCGACCAACTGTAGTTACTGACAGTGATTTTTTCTGAAGTGTTCCTGAGCCCATGTGGTGATACAGGGACGGCGTGGCGCAGTGGAAGAGTGGCCGTGCGCAACCTGAGGGTCACTGGTTCAATCCCCACCTAGTACCAACCTCGTCATGTCCGTTGTGTCCCGAGCAAGACACTTCACCCTTGCTCCTGATGGGTGCTGGTTAGCGCCTTGCATGGCAGCTCCCTCCATCAGTGTGTGAATGTGTGTGTGAATGGGTAAATGTGGAAGTAGTGTCAAAGCGCTTTGAGTACCTTGAAGGTAGAAAAGCGCTATACAAATACAACCCATTTATTTATTATTTATATCCTTTACACACTGATGTTGCTTTCTGATGCAGTACCGCCTGAGGGATCGAACGTCACGGGCATTCAATGTTGGTTTTTGGCCTTGCAGAGATTTCTCCAGATTCTCTGAAACTTTTGAAGATATTAACGACCGTAGATGGTGAAATCCCTAAATTCCTTGCAATAGCTGGTTGAGAAATGTTGTTCTTAAACAATTTGCTCAGGCATTTGTTGACAAAGTGGTGACCCTCGCCCCGTCCTTGTTTGTGAATAACTGAGCATTTCACGGAAGCTGCTTTTATACCCAATCATGGTACCCACCTGTTCCCAATTAGCCTGTTCCAAACAAGTGTTTGACGAGCATTCCTCGACTTTCTCAGTCTTTTTTGCCACTTGTGCCAGCTTTTTTGAAACATGTTGCAACGTTAAATATCTTGTCTTTGCAGTCTATTCAATTGAATATAAGTAGAAAATGATTTGCAAATCATTGTATTCTGTTTTGAGCTGCCACTCCTCTCTGAGCTGCCACCTTACCGTGGTAGAGGAGTTTGCGTGTCCCAATGATCCTAGGAGCTATGTTGTCCGGGGGCTTTCATGCCCCCTGGTAGGGTCTCCCAAGACAAACAGGTCCTAGGTGAGGGATCAGACAAAGAGCAGCTCGAAGACTTCTATGGGAATGAAACAACAAAGACTCAGATTTCCCTCACCCGGACGCGGGTCACCGGGGCCCCCCTCTGGAGCCAGGCCCGGAGTTGGGGCACGATGGCGAGCGCCTGGTGGTCGGGCCTGTCCCCATGGGGCCCGGCCGGGCACAGCCCGAAGAGGCAACGTGGGTCACTCCTCCAATGGGCTCACCACTCATGGGAGGGGCCATAGAAGTCGGGTGCATTGTGAGCTGGGCGGAAGCCGAAGGCAGGGCACTTGGCGGTCCGATCCTCGGCTACATAAGCTAGCTCTTGGGACGTGGAACGTCACCTCGCTGGGGGGGAAGGAGCCTGAGCTAGTGCGTGAGGTAGAGAAGTTCCGGCTAGATATAGTCGGACTCACCTCGACGCACAGCAAGGGCTCTGGAACCAGTTTTCTCGAGAGGGGTTGGACTCTCTTCCACACTGGCGTTGCACGCAGTGAGAGGCGACGAGCTGGGGTAGCAATTCTTGTTACCCCTCGGCTCAAAGCCTGCACGTTGGAGTTTAACCCAGTGGACAAGAGGGTAGCCTCCCTCCGCCTTCGGGTGGGGGGACGGGTCCTGACTGTTGTTTGTGCTTACGCACCAAACAGCAGTTCAGAGTACCCACCCTTTTTGGATGCACTCGAGGGAGTACTGGAAAGTGCTCCCCCGGGTGATTCCCTCGTCCTACTGGGTGACTTCAACGCTCATGTTGGCAACAACAGTGAAACCTGGAGAGGCGTGATTGGGAAGAATGGCCGCCCGGATCTGAACCCGAGTGGTGTTTTGTTATTGGACTTTTGTGCTCGTCACAGATTGTCCATAACAAACACCATGTTCAAACATAAGGGTGTCCATATGTGCACTTGGCACCAGGACACCCTAGGCCGCAGTTCCATGATCGACTTTGTAGTTGTGTCATCGGATTTGCGGCCTCATGTTTTGGACACTCGGGTGAAGAGAGGGGCGGAGCTTTCTACCGATCACCACCTGGTGGTGAGTTGGCTGCGATGGTGGGGGAGGATGCCGGACAGACCTGGCAGGCCCAAACGCATTGTGAGGGTCTGCTGGGAACGTCTGGCAGAGTCTCCTGTCAGAGAGAGTTTCAATTCCCACCTCCGGAAGAACTTTGAACATGTCACGAGGGAGGTGCTGGACATTGAGTCCGAATGGACCATGTTCCGCGCCTCTATTGTCGAGGCGGCTGATTGGAGCTGTGGCCGCAAGGTAGTTGGTGCTTGTCGTGGCGGTAATCCTAGAACCCGTTGGTGGACACCGGCGGTGAGGGATGCCGTCAAGCTGAAGAAGGAGTCCTATCGGGTTCTTTTGGCTCATGGGACTCCGGAGGCAGCGGACAGGTACCGACAGGCCAAGCGGTGTGCGGCTTCAGCTGTCGCAAAGGCAAAAACTCGGACATGGGAGGAGTTCGGGGAAGCCATGGAAAACGACTTCCGGACGGCTTCGAAGCGATTCTGGACCACCATCCGCCGCCTCAGGAAGGGGAAGCAGTGCACTGTCAACACCGTGTATGGTGCGGATGGTGTTCTGCTGACCTCGACTGCGGATGTTGTGGATCGGTGGAGGGAATACTTCGAAGACCTCCTCAATCCCACCAACACGTCTTCCTATGAGGAAGCAGTGCCTGGGGCATCTGTGGTGGGCTCTCCTATTTCTGGGGCTGAGGTTGCTGAGGTAGTTAAAAAGCTCCTCGGTGGCAAGGCCCCGGGGGTGGATGAGATCCGCCCGGAGTTCCTTAAGGCTCTGGATGCTGTGGGGCTGTCTTGGTTGACAAGACTCTGCAGCATCGCGTGGACATCGGGGGCGGTATCTCTGGATTGGCAGACCGGGGTGGTGGTTCCTCTCTTTAAGAAGGGGAACCGGAGGGTGTGTTCTAACTATCGTGGGATCACACTCCTCAGCCTTCCCGGTAAGGTCTATTCAGGTGTACTGGAGAGGAGGCTACGCCGGATAGTCGAACCTCGGATTCAGGAGGAACAGTGTGGTTTTCGTCCTGGTCGTGGAACTGTGGACCAGCTCTATACTCTCGGCAGGGTCCTTGAGGGTGCATGGGAGTTTGCCCAACCAGTCTACATGTGCTTTGTGGACTTGGAGAAGGCATTCGACCGTGTCCCTCGGGAGGTCCTGTGGGGAGTGCTCAGAGAGTATGGGGTATCGGACTGTCTGATTGTGGCAGTCCGCTCCCTGTATGATCAGTGCCAGAGCTTGGTCCGCATTGCCGGTAGTAAGTCGGACACGTTTCCAGTGAGGGTTGGACTCCGCCAAGGCTGCCCTTTGTCACCCATTCTGTTCTGAACTTTTATGGACAGAATTTCTAGGCGCAGTCAAGGCGTTGAGGGGATCCGGTTTCGTGGCTGCAGGATTAGGTCTCTGCTTTTTGCGGATGATGTGGTCCTGATGGCTTCATCTGGCCAGGATCTTCAGCTCTCACTGGATCGGTTCGCAGCTGAGTGTGAAGCGACTGGGATGAGAATCAGCACCTCCAAGTCCGAGTCCATGGTTCTCGCCCGGAAAAGGGTGGAGTGCCATCTCCGGGTGGGGAGGAGACCCTGCCCCAAGTGGAGGAGTTCAAGTACCTAGGAGTCTTGTTCACGAGTGGGGGAAGAGTGGATCGTGAGATCGACAGGCGGATCGGTGCGGCATCTTCAGTAATGCGGACGCTGTATCGATCCGTTGTGGTGAAGAAGGAGCTGAGCCGGAAGGCAAAGCTCTCAATTTACCGGTCGATCTACGTTCCCATCCTCACCTATGGTCATGAGCTTTGGGTTATGACCGAAAGGACAAGATCACGGGTACAAGCGGCCAAAATGAGTTTCCTCCGCCGGGTGGCGGGGCTCTCCCTTAGAGATAGGGTGAGAAGCTCTGTCATCCGGGGGGAGCTCAAAGTAAAGCCGCTGCTCCTCCACATCGAGAGGAGCCAGATGAGGTGGTTCGGGCATCTGGTCAGGATGCCACCCGAACGCCTCCCTAGGGAGGTGTTTAGGGCACGTCCGACCGGTAGGAGGCCACGGGGAAGACCCAGGACACGTTGGGAAGACTATGTCTCCCGGCTGGCCTGGGAACGCCTCGGGATCCCCCGGGAAGAGCTGGACGAAGTGGCTGGGGAGAGGAAAGTCTGGGCTTCCCTGCTTAGGCTGCTGCCCCCGCGACCCGACCTCGGATAAGCGGAAGAAGATGGATGGATGGATGGATGTATTCTGTTTTTATTTACCCTCAACTTCTCTGGTTTTGGGGTTTGTCTATGCCGTTTAATTTCTTTTTACACTTGTATGAGTTACTCATGCTAGTAAAAAGTCAACTCACCAAAGAGAGCGATTGTAGAATGAATATTTATTTTATTTAAAAACAAACAAGATATAATGAAGTAAAGAATAACACTGCATGGTGCAAATAATATATATTTATATTTATATATATAATAATACATTTTGAAAGAGCAAATGCTTTCATATTACTTAAAATTCAAAACTAGTAATTGAGCTGATATGAAAATGTCGCAGAAAAAACACCCGTTTTTTTTAAAATGTAAAATGATTCATCCTGATCTCTCAAAGCCGAGTCCTCTGATTGGCCGGCAGCTCGTCCTGGTCCAGACCCCACAGGTAGGTGCGCAGACGGGTCACTTCCTTTTGCAGCTCCGCACTGGGGATGGACTGGGAGAGGTTCAGACGAGGGTTCTCATTGGGCAGGATGAGAGGAGGATGGTCCAAGAAGCTCTCGAATATGTCTGAAAAAAAACCAGGAAAATATGATTATGTTATTGAACCATGGCTTTGGTACAGTGTCGGTGTGAGCCCGGGACGCAGAGCAAGTAGAAGCTCCTTTTATTAGGGACACTTATGATCATATAAGAGCAAAAACAAAGGAAAACGCAAAATTGGCATAATGAACACGAACATAAATATAAATATATATTTAACATGAATATACAAAAGTGAATATGAACATAAATATACACATAAACATAAACAAACATGAACATGAATATGAATATGAACATACAACAATGAACATGAATGTAAACATGAATATAAGCATAATCATAAACATGAACAAAAAACAAACATATATATGAATAATATGCAGCTGGGATAGGCTCCAGCACCCCCTGTGACTCCGAAAGGGACAAACGGTAGAACATGGATGGATGGATGGATGGTGAATAATGATTGTGATTGGTGATTACTGAATAATGGTTAGTGATTAGTTACTAGTGATTAGTGATGGATTAGAGATTAATTAGTGATTAGTTACTAGTGACTTATGATTAGTGATAAATTAGTAATTAGTGATTAGTTACTGGTGACGATGGATTCGCTAGTGATTAATTAGTAATTAGTGATTATTTAGCGATTAGTGATTGATTAGTAATAAGTGAGTAATTATTAAGTAGTGATTAAATAGTGATTAATTAGGGATTAGTGAATAATAACTGTAATTGGTGATTAGTGTTTAGTAATTAATGAGTGATTAGAGATTAATTAACGATTAGTTAGTAGTGACTTGTGATTAGTGATTAATTAGTAATTTGTGAATAATGATTAGTGATTAGTTACCGGTTAAGACGGCTTAATTAGTGATTCATTAGTAATTAGTTATTATTTAGTGATTAGTGATAAATTGGTAATTAGTGATTAAGTAGTGATTATTTAGTGATTGGTGAATAATGATTGTGATTGGTAATTAGTGATTACTGATTAATTATTGATTGGTGAATACTGGTTAGTTATTAGATACTAGTGATAAGTGATTCATTAGTGATTAGATATTTATTAGTGATTAGTTACTAATGATTTAAGTTCAGAGATGAATTAGTGATTAGTGATTAATTAGTAATTAGAGATTATTTAGTGATTATTGATTAATTAGTGATTAATTAGTAATAAGTGATTAAGTAGTGATTGGTAAATAATGATTGTGATTGGTGATTAGTGATTCATGATTAATTAGTGATTGGTGAATACTGATTGATGAATAGTGATTAATTAGTCATTAGTTACTAGTGCCTTGCGATTAGTTACTACTTAGTGATTAGTGATTCAGTAGTGACTAATTAGTAGTGATCAATGAATAATGGTTGGGATTGATGATTATTGATTAATTAGTGAATAATGGTTAGTGATTGGTTACAAGTGATTAGTGATTAATTAGTGATTAATTAGTAATTAGTTATTAAGTAGTGACTATTTAGTGGTTGGTGAATAATGATTGTGATTGGTAATTAGTGATTACCGGTTAATTATTGATTGGTGAATAATGGTTAGTGATTGGTTACTAGTGATGAGTGATTCATTAGTGATTAGAGATTAATTAGTTATTAGTTACTAGTGATTTATGATCAGAGATTAATTAGTGATTCATTAGTCATTAGTGACTATTCAGTGATTAGTGATTAATTAGTAATTAGTGATTAAGTAGTGATTGGTAAATAATGATTGTGATTGGTGCTTAGTGATTACTGATCAATTAGTGATTGGTGAATAATGGTTGATGATGAGTGATTAATTAGTGATTAGAGATTAATTTGTGATTAAATACTAGTGACTTATGATTAGTGATTAATTAGTAATGAGTGTATAGTGATTAAGTAGTGATTAATTAGTAGTGATCGATTAATAATGATTGTGATTGGTGATTAGTGATTACTGATTAATTAGTGAATAATGGTTAGTGATTAGTTACTAGTTACTAGTGATTAATTAGTGATTAGAGATTAATTAGTGATTAGTGATTTGTGATTAGTGATTAATTAGTGTTTAGTGATTAGTGACATTAAATATCATCCATTCACAGGAACATGAAACATAAATCATCTGATGATAAGTTTCTTACCTCCGCTGAGCTCGGAGCCAGGCGGGGGGGCCCAGGAGGCCGGGGGGGCTCTGCTGGGCCCCAGCTTGTAGTGAGTGAGCAGGTGGTGCAGCTGGGCAGGACTGAGCAGGGCGTGGTCCTCCAGCAAGCGGTCCCACGAAGACTAGGAGACAAGACCGGTCAACACGTCCGTCCCAGACTCTCTTCTAGAAACTTCTCACCTGGATCAGTCGGGTTTTAGGAATACACAAAAAGTTGACGATGACCGACAACTTCTTCATGAACTCGGAGGCAATGTCCCCAAGTCCCGCCCCCTGGAGCCAATCCAGGACCAAGTCCAGGTTTGTGCGGATCTGGACAGCTCTGGACCAGGAAAACAGGCCATCTTTTGACGGGGAAAGAAAGTGCAAATGAGACATCCGACCCTGGACCTTGGACCCTTGGACCCTTGGACCCTTGGATCCACTCACCTCGTTCCAGCAAGGTGTTGAGCAGGGAGGTGTTGGTGAAGAAGAAGAGGTAGCCGAAGGTCTGGGAGGTGAGCGGCGGGGA
>NC_084551.2:54532500-54557500 GCF_033978685.3 Nerophis lumbriciformis | reverse complement strand
CAACTCCGCTTTCATCGCGCCACAAAAATGCCGCGCAGACATAACAGCAGCGGAGGACAAACGGCCGGGGCCGCAAAGTAAACATGACGCCAGGACAAAAAATGCTCTTACTTTTGCGTGGGATGCTTGTCCCCGAATTCCTTAATGTTTTCCTGCAGCCAGAGTTGGAGACAGAAGAGGAGAGAGAGACATCTCTGGTTAGTGCGGAGGCGGGGAGGGGGGAAGCGTGCGAGCACCGGGACTATTACGGCACATTTTCCATTTTGAGGGGGGGGTGGGGGGGGACTGGGACGTGACATCAGCCAGGCCTCAGTGGAGAGCACGCGTCTGTCTGCGCCCTGTCCCCAAACTTTACAGTTGGACTAAAAAGACTCAAAGTGGGGAAGAATATTGTATTTTCCGGACTATAAGACGCACTTAAAATCCTTTTCCCCCCTCAAAACCCGACAGTGCGCCTTATAACCCAGTGCACCTAATGTACGGAATAAATCTGTTTTTGCTTGCCGACCTCGAAGCTATTTTATTTGGCACATGGTGTAATGATAAGTGTGACCAGTAGATGGCAGTCACACATAAGAAATACGTGTAGGCTGCACAATGATGGCGATATGACTCAAGTATACAACACGAATACTTCTGGTTTTGCTTACCAACCTCAAAGCTATTTTATTTGGCACATGGTGTAATGATAAGTGTGACCAGTAGATGGCAGTCACACATAAGAAATACTTGTAGGCTGCACTATGATGGCGATATGACTCAAGTAAACAACACGAATACTTCTGGTTTTGCTTACCGACCTCGAAGCTATTTTATTTGGTACATGGTGTAATGAAAAGTGTGACCTGTAGATGGCAGTCACACATAAGAGATACGTGTAGGCTGCACTATGATGGCGATATGACTCAAGTAAACAACACGAATACTTCTGGTTTTGCTTACCGACCTCGAAGCTATTTTATTTGGCACATGGTGTAATGATAAGTGTGACCAGTAGATGGCAGTCACACATAAGAGATACGTGTAGGCTGCACTATGATGGCAATATGACTCAAGTAAACAACACAAATACTTCTGGTTTTGCTTACCGACCACAAAGCTATTTTATTTGGTACATGGTGTAATAAAAAGTGTGACCAGTAGATGGCAGCCAAACATAAGAGATACGTGTAGACCGCACTATGATGCCGATATGACTCAAGTAAACAACACGAATACTTCTGGTTTTGCTTACCGACCTCGAAGCTATTTTATTTGGCACATGGTGTATTGATAAGTGTGACCAGTAGATTGCAGTCACACATAAGGAT
The DNA here is from genome assembly GCF_033978685.3 of Nerophis lumbriciformis. Classification (NCBI taxonomy): domain Eukaryota; kingdom Metazoa; phylum Chordata; class Actinopteri; order Syngnathiformes; family Syngnathidae; genus Nerophis; species Nerophis lumbriciformis. Next base: position 54,556,190 of record NC_084551.2, on the reverse strand, counting down.
ACGTGTAGGCTGCACTATGATGGCAATATGACTCAAGTAAACAACACGAATACTTCTGGTTTTGCTTATCGACCACAAAGCTATTTTATTTGGCACGTGGTGTAAAGATAAGTGTGACCAGTAGATGGCAGTAACACATAAGCGATACGTGTAGGCTGCACTATGATGGCAATATGACTCAAGTAAACAACACGAATACTTCTGGTTTTGCTTATCGACCACAAAGCTATTTTATTTGGCACGTGGTGTAATGATAAGTGTGACCAGTAGATGGCAGTCACACATAAGCGATACGTGTAGGCTGCACTATGATGGCAATATGACTCAAGTAAACAACACGAATACTTCTGGTTTTGCTTACCGACCTCGAAGCTATTTTATTTGGCACATGGTGTAATGATGAGTGTGACCAGTAGATGGCAGTCACACATAAGAGATACGTGTAGGCTGCACTATGATGGCAATATGACTCAAGTAAACAACACAAATGCTTCTGGTTTTGTTTACCGATCTCAAAGCTATTTTATTTGGCACATGGTGTAATGATAAGTGTGACCAGTAGATGGCAGTCAATTATAAGAGATATGTGTAGACTGCACTATGATAGCGATATGACTCAAGTAAACAACACAAATACTTCTGGTTTTGCATACCGACCTCGAAGCTATTTTATTTGGCACATGGTGTAATGATAAGTGTGACCAGTAGATGGCAGTCACACATAAGAGATACGTGTAGGCTGCACTATGATGGCAATATGACTCAAGTAAACAACACGAATACTTCTGGTTTTGCTTACCGACCTCAAAGCTATTTTATTTGGCACATGGTGTAATAATAAGTGTGACCAGTAGATGGCAGTAACACATAAGAGATACGGGTAGGCTGCACTATGATGGCAATATGACTCAAGTAAACAACACGAATACTTCTGGTTTTGCTTACCAACCTCGAAGCTATTTTATTTGGCACATGGTGTAATGATAAGTGTGACCAGTAGATGGCAGTCACACATAAGAGATACGTGTAGGCTGCACTATGATGGCAATATGAATCAAGTAAACAACACGAATACTTCTGGTTTTGCTTACCAACCTCGAAGCTATTTTATTTAGCACATGGTGTAATGATAAGTGTGACCAGTAGATGGCAGTAACACATAAGAGATCCGTGTAGGCTGCACTATGATGGCAATATGACTCAAGTAAACAACACAAATACTTCTGGTTTTGCTTACCGACCACAAAGCTATTTTATTTGGTACATGGTGTAATGAAAAGTGTGACCAGTAGATGGCAGTCAAACATAAGAGATACGTGTAGACTGCACTATGATGGCGATATGACTCAAGTAAACAACACAGTCCTAGTCCAGTTAAATGGAGTTTATTGGGGTCTAAAATGGCGCTCATGAAGAAGAAGCTTGTTGACGAGGACTAAAGGAATAAATGTGTTTTTATTAATTAATTCCATGTAAAATTATTTGTATTTAACTAGTTGAGTAATCATTTCAACAATCACTTAATTATTCGTAATTTTTTGTATTTATTTCACAATTAAAATATTAATTTTTCGGAAGTATTTAATTATGTTTTTACTATTTTCACAATTATGGAATGCATATTTATTTTGTGAACAAGTATAGTATAGTATGATTTATGTTGCGTTTTGTTAGCGTTCTTCTGTGTTTTGTGTTAGTTCCTCTCCTGTGCTTTTATTTTGGCAGGCTTTTTACGGTTTTGTCGGTGTTTTCCCCTGGCTGCTTCACTTCTTTCCCCTCACCTGTTTGCAATCAAGACTATTTAGGTTGATCCTTTTAGACTTAGAGACAAACTTTACTGATCCACAAGGGAAATTGTTCAACACAGTAGCTCAGTTACAATGATGGAAAGTGTAAGGATGGAAAGGACAATGCAGGTATAAATAGACTAAATATAGTGATATAAAATATAACATATATACGTAATATTTACATAATATATGTACAGTATATTATATATACTGATATATTATATTATGTATATATCATATATACAATATATAACAATTACCTCCCTTCATTGTCGGGACATTGTTATCCATTCTCTCATCACTTGTACTTTGTGGACGCCATCTGCTCCACATTTCCTGTAAGTGATTTACATGTTGTTTGGTTTTGCTCTCGTTTTTTGTTTGTTTTATCAATAAATAATACATTTTTCCACTGCAAGTTCGTCTGCATCCTAAAATCACAACAAACTCCTGCCTCTTTGAACAAATTAATGTGTTTTCAATGACTAATTCAATGGAATATTATATTTCTTGAAATATTTAAATAATCATGTCGCTATTGAATTAATCATTTAAACAACATGTATTAAATACATCATTTAATCATTTATTTTACGATTCAAATATAATTTTGTTTGTAATATTTATGTATTTTCAGATTTTTTAAAATTATGTATTAATTATGTATGTTTATTTTATGAACATGTGTGGTATAGTATGACGAGTCAAATGCAAATGAATGAAATAAATAAATACATCTTAAAATAATTATTTAAATGGGTCATTAATCGAATAAAATTGCAATTACGTAAATAGATCCGATAGAAATAAATCATTAATTGCTTAAAATTGGAATGGAAAAGGTACTATTTAACGTGTCATTATCTTATTTATTGTCAACATTATGTTTATTTAACTATTGATTATTTCAATGTCTAATTTAATTATTTTACAATTTAGTATTTATTTCACTATTTAATTAAGTATTTTACAATTTAATTCATTATTAATTGTGCATATAATTATCTTCTTTAATATGTGTTTCATTTGATCGATTAAACCACAAAATCCTTAATTAAATTGTTAAATAATTAAACCATCATTTTTTTTTTAAATGATTGAAAATGTGAATAATTCAATAAGATATTTAAATACATTAATATAATGAATGAATGAATGAATAAATGAAATAAATAAATACATCTTAAAATAATTACTTAAATGGGTCATTAATCGAATTAAATTGCAATTTCGTAAATAGATCCGATAAAAATAAATCATTAATTGCTTAAAATTGGAATGGAAAAGGTACTATTTAATGTGTCATTATCTTATTTATTGTCAACATTATGTTTATTTAACTATTGATTATTTCAATGTCTAATTTAATTATTTTACAATTTAGTATTTATTTCACTATTTAATTAAGTTTTTTTTACAATTTAATTAATTATTAATTATGCATATAATTATCTTCTTTAATATGTGTTTCATTTGATCGATTAAACCACAAAATCCTTAATTAAATTGTTAAATAATTAAACCATTATTTAAAAAAAAAAATGATTGAAAATTTGAATAATTCAATAAGATATTTAAATACATTAATATAATGAATGAATGAATGAATGAATGAATGAATGAAATAAATACATCTTAAAATAATTACTTAAATGGGTCATTAATCGAACAAAATTGTAATTACGTAAATAGATCCGATAAAAATAAATCATTAATTGCTTAAAATTGGAATGGAAAAGGTACTATTTAATGTGTCATTATCTTATTTATTGTCAACATTATGTTTATTTAACTATTGATTATTTCAATGTCTAATTTAATTATTTTACAATTTAGTATTGATTTCACTATTTAATTAAGTATTTTACAATTTAATTCATTATTAATTATGCATATAATTATCTTCTTTAATATGTGTTTCATTTGATCGATTAAACCACAAAATCCTTAATTAAATTGTTAAATAATTAAACCATAATTTTTTTTTTTAATGATTGAAAATTTGAATAATTCAATAAGATATTTAAATAATATAATATAATGTTAAATTAAATTAATCAATGACACTTATATTAACACAGTATATGTATTCAATTTCAATTGTAATTCATCACTTGTTCCTTGTGCCTTCTTGTCTTCTCCTACTTCTCCAGTGATAATAATACATGGAAAAATATATATAGTTAACTTGTTGCAAGGGTGATGATTATTATTATTATTATTATTATACTCGTGATTTAGGGCTATATAAGTAAACATTGATTGATTGATTGATTTATTTATTGACATGGAGGAGCTAACAGCCCCCCACCCCCCAGGCAGTGCATTCTGGGAAAATGCCAGGCGAACACGCGGCGACGTTTCCACAAAGTCACATGACCAGTTTGCCTCCACTCACCCAGACGATCTCTTTAATCTGATTGGCCGCCTTGAGCAGTATCTGGGGCGTGAGGGCGGGGTCGAGGTGCTTGGAGGCGTGGTCGATCATGATTGACAGAAGGTACGCCGGCGCCAAAGGCCCGCCTCCGGAGTCGGGGGAGGTGTTTTTGGACAGTATCTCCTAAAAGAATGGCGTCATGACAACGAGCGCTTGTTAGCATGCGTGCTAATTAGATGATGCAAGCGTTGTTATGATTCTGCAGGCTGAAAGTGAAAGTAATACCCCTGTACATTGCACTTTGATAAAGAAGGTGAGCAACACTATTCAAGGGAAAAAAGTGGTGATCAGTGTCTTAAATCCTCACCTGCATCAAGGTGTCGGCATGCTGAGGATGAAACTTCAGAACGGACTCCGGGCTGCCCAGGTACTGCCTGAGGGCCTCCTGCTTGTCCGCCAGCCCCAAGGCGCAGCAGGGGTGCGAGCCGTCCGAGCGCCAGGATAGCGTCAGCGCCGGTGGCGGCGCCGGGGTCACCCGGGGGTCACGGTACAAGAAGAGAAAATGGCTGCCCAGGCCGATGACGTCGCCGGGCTTGAGGACGGCCTCCCGGTAGAGAGCCCCCCCATTGTGTGTGACGTCGCCACCTCTGAAAGGTCGTATCAAGGCTGACACAACATGGACACATCAGGGGAGTCAAGAAAACTGTATTGTGTGTAACTCTATTGTGTGTAACTGTACTGTGTGTGTGTAACTGTACTGTGTGTGTGTGTGTGTGTGTGTGTGTGTGTATGTATTGTGTGTAACTGTACTGTTTGTTTAACTGTACTGTGTGTATATGTATTGTGTGTGTAACTCTACTGTGTGGAACTGTACTGTGTGTGTGTAACTGTACTGTGTGTGTAACTGTACTGTGTGTATATGTATTGTGTGTGTAATTCTACTGTGTGTAATTGTACTGTGTGTGTGTAACTGTACTGTGTGTGTAACTGTACTGTGTGTATATGTATTGTGTGTGTAACTCTACTGTGTGTGTGTAACTGTACTGTGTGTGTGTATGTGTGTGTGTGTAACTGTACTGTGTGTGTGTAACTGTACTGTGTGTGTGTGTATGTGTGTGTGTGTGTAACTGTACTGTGTGTATATGTATTATGTGTGTAACTGTACTGTGTGTAACTGTACTGTGTGTATATGTATTGTGTGTGTAACTCTACTGTGTGTAACTGTACTGTGTGTGTGTAACTGCTCTGTGTGTAACTGTACTGTGTGTGTGTAACTGCTCTGTGTGTGTGTGTGTGTGTGTGTAACTGTACTGTGTGTGTAACTCTACTGTGTGTAACTGCACTGTGTTTTTGTGTGTAACGTACTGTGTGTGTATCTGTACTGTGTGTGTGTGTGCAACTGTATTGTGTGTGCAAATGTACTGTGTGTTTACGTGTAGCGTACTGTGTGTGTGTATCTGTACTGTGTGTGTGTGTTTGTGTGTGTGTGTGTGTGTGTGTTGTGACTGTACAGTGTGTGTAACTGTACTGTGTGTGTGTGTGTAATTGTACTGTGTGTGTAACTGTACTCTGTGTGTAACTGTACTGTGTGTGTGTGTGTGTGTATGAGACTGCACTGTGTGTGTAACTGTGTTGTGTGTGTAAGTGTAACGCGTGCATCATTGTGTGTGTGTCTGTGTGTGTGTGTAACTGTAACATGTATCTAACTGTGTTGTGTAGGTGTAACTGTAATGTGTATGTAACTGTGTTATGTGTGTTACTGTAATATGTACAGTATGTAGCTGTGTTATGTGTGTGTAAGTGTAATGTAACTGTGTTGTGTGTGTAAGTGTAATGTGTATGTAGCTGTGTTGTGTGAGTGTAACTGTAATGTGTATGTAACTGTGTTGTGTGAGTGTAACTGTAATGTGCATGTATCTGTGTTGTGTGTGTAACTGTAATGTGTATGTAACTGTGTTATGTGTGTAACTGTAATGTGTATGTAATTTAATGTGTATGTAATTGTGTTGTGTGTGTAACTGTAATATGTATGTAGCTGTGTTGTGTGTGTAACTGTAATGTGTATGTAATTGAAAGTGTATGTAATTGTGTTGTGTGTGTAACTGTAATGTGTATGTAATTGAATGTGTATGTAACTGTGTTATGTGTGTAACTGTAATGTGTATGTAACTGTGTTGTGTATGTAACTGTGTTGTGTGTGTGTAACTGTAATGTGTATGTAACTGTGTTATGTGTGTAACTGTAATGTGTATGTAATTGAATGTGTATGTAATTGTGTTGTGTGTGTAACTGTAATGTGTATGTAACTGTGTTGTGTGTGTGTGTAACTGTAAAGTGTATGTAACTGTGTTATGTGTGTAACTGTAATGTGTATGTAATTGAATGTGTATGTAATTGTGTTGTGTGTGTAACTGTAATGTGTATTTAATTGAATTTGTATGTAACTGTGTTATGTGTGTAACTGTAATGTGTATGTAACTGTGTTATGTGTGTAACTGTAATGTGTATGTAATTGAATGTGTATGTAATTGTGTTGTGTATGTAACTGTGTTGTATGTGTGTAACTGTAATGTGTATGTAACTGTGTTATGTGTGTTACTGTAATGTGTATGTAACTGTGTTGTGTATGTAACTGTGTTGTGTGTGTAACTGTAATGTGTATGTAACTGTGTTATGTGTGTAACTGTAATGTGTATGTAATTGAATGTGTATGTAATTGTGTTGTGTGTGTAACTGTAATGTGTATGTAACTGTGTTGTGTGTGTGTAACAGTAATGTGTATGTAACTGTGTTATGTGTGTAACTGTAATGTGTGTGTAATTGAATGTGTATGTAATTCTGTTGTGTGTGTAACTGTAATGTGTATGTAACTGTCTTATGTGTGTAACGGTATTGTGTATGTAACTGTGTTATGTGTGTAACTGTAATGTGTATGTAATTGAATGTGTATGTAATTGTGTTGTGTGTATCTGTAATGTGTATGTAACTGTGTTGTGTGTGTAAGTGTAATGTGTATGTAACTGTGTTGTGTGTGTAACTGTAATATGTATGTAGCTGTGTTATGTGTGTGTAAGTGTAATGTAACTGTGTTGTGTGTGTAAGTGTAATGTGTATGTAACTGTGTTGTGTGTGTGTAACTGTAATGTGTATGCAACTGTGTTATGAGTGTAACTGTAATGTGTATGTAACTGTGTTGTGTGAGTGTAACTGTAATGTGTATGTAACTGTGTTGTGTGAGTGTAACTGTAATGTGTATGTAACTGTGTTGTGTGTGTAACTGTAATGTTTATGTAACTGTGTTATGTGTGTAACTGTAATGTGTATGTAATTGAATGTGTATGTAATTGTGTTGTGTGTAACTGTAATGTGTATGCAACTGTGTTATGAGTGTAACTGTAATGTGTATGTAACTGTGTTGTGTGAGTGTAACTGTAATGTGTATGTAACTGTGTTGTGTGTGTAACTGTAATGTTTATGTAACTGTGTTATGTGTGTAACTGTAATGTGTATGTAATTGAATGTGTATGTAATTGTGTTGTGTGTAACTGTAATGTGTATGCAACTGTGTTATGAGTGTAACTGTAATGTGTATGTAACTGTGTTGTGTGAGTGTAACTGTAATGTGTATGTAACTGTGTTGTGTGTGTAACTGTAATGTTTATGTAACTGTGTTATGTGTGTAACTGTAATGTGTATGTAATTGAATGTGTATGTAATTGTGTTGTGTGTAACTGTAATGTGTATGCAACTGTGTTATGAGTGTAACTGTAATGTGTATGTAACTGTGTTGTGTGAGTATAACTGTAATGTGTATGTAACTGTGTTGTGTGTGTAACTGTAATGTTTATGTAACTGTGTTATGTGTGTAACTGTAATGTGTATGTAATTGAATGTGTATGTAATTGTGTTGTGTGTAACTGTAATATGTATGTAGCTGTGTTTTGAGTGTAACTGTAATGTGTATGTAACTGTGTTGTGTGAGTGTAACTGTAATGTGTATGTAACTGTGTTGTGTGTGTAACTGTAATGTTTATGTAACTGTGTTATGTGTGTAACTGTAATGTGTATGTAATTGAATGTGTATGTAATTGTGTTGTGTGTAACTAATGTGTATGTAACTGTGTTATGTGTGTAACTGTAATGTGTATGTAACTGTGTTATGTGTGTAACTGTAATGTGTATGTAATTGTGTTGTGTGTAACTGTAATGTGTATGTAACTGTGTTATGTGTGTAACTGTAATGTGTATGTAATTGTGTTGTGTGTAACTGTAATGTGTATGTAACTGTGTTATGTGTGTAACTGTAATGTGTATGTAACTGTGTTATGTGTGTAACTGTAATGTTTATGTAATTGAATGTGTATGTAATTGTGTTGTGTGTGTAACTGTAATGTGTATGTAATTGTGTTGTGTGTGTAACTGTAATATGTATGTAACTGTGTTGTGTGTGTAACTGTAATGTGTATGTAATTGAATGTGTATGTAATTGTGTTGTGTGTGTAGCTGTAATGTGTATGTAACTGTGTTATGTGTGTAACTGTAATGTGTATGTAATTGAATGTGTATGTAATTGTGTTGTGTATGTAATTGAATGTATACGTAACTGTGTTGTGTGTGTGTAACGTGTGTATCATTGTGTGTGTGTTGTGTACCTGGTGTGGTGTGTGTCCCAGGAGCAGCAGAGTGGTTGCGCACCAGCAGGTGTCTGACCAGCAGGTCGGGTGCAGACAGGAAAGTGTCCACCTTCAGGATCTTCTTGCTCTTCCTCTCTCTCTCTCTGTCTCTCTCCCGCTCCTTCACGGTGGCCTTCCTCCCAAACACGTGTGTGTGCGCCGCCATGATGTACAACACAAAGTCCTGCACAACAAACACAAAGTGGCCACGCCTCCATCAGATAGCTTTGACTGCCGCAAAGTGCGCCGACGGCTCGCCACAAAGGCCACCTGTGTGAGGTCATTGTGCGACACCAAGAAGTTTGTGTAGTCATTGTGCAGACGTTGTGAGTCAGACGCTAGACTCTCCCGCTCCCGGGCAGATGATAGGTGGCGATTAGCAGCGTGCGGGTGTGATGTCATGCCGGTGATGTCATCGTGGGTGTGGTTATGTTTGCGTGGGCCGTGTCATGTGACCTGCCTTGCTCTGGTCGTAGCCCTGCAGCAGCAGGAAGTAGGGCCGGTCGGTCGGCGGCAGGATCAGACTCTGGGACATGGTTTCCAGGTCACAGCCGGAGTAGTCCTGCTCCTCCTCCGGCGGCTGCTTGGTCCAGACCACCTTCGCCTCCGCTTTGGAGCCTCGGACCTGTCAGCGAAACACCGGCAACCAGGAAGAACTACCTTTACTACCTGTTAATCACTAAAACATTCATGAAGTTTGGTTCTTTTACGAATTTATCATGGGTCTACAGTAAATGTGCTACCACCATGCTTAGCAGTAGGCATGGTGTTCCTTTTCTCCTCCAAACATATTGCTGGGTATTTTGGCCAAACAGCTCAGTTTTTGTTTCATCTGACCACAGAACTTTCCTCCAGAAGGTCTTATCTTTGTCCATGTGATGGTAAGATGAAACAAAAATTGAAAAGGAACGCCATGCCTACCGTCAAGCATGGTGGTGGTAGTATTATGCTGCCAATGGAACTGGTGCTTTAAAGAGAGTAAATGGGACAATGAAATCTCCAAATTCTTCAGGACAAGCTAAAATCATCAGCCCGGAGGTTGGGTCTTGGGCGCAGTTGGGTGTTCCAACAGGCTAGAATGAAGGTTTTGGAATGGCCTTCCCAAAGTCCTGACTTAAACGTGTGGACAATGCTGAAGAAACAAGTCAATGTCAGAAAACCAACACATTTAGCTGAACTGCACCAATTTTGTCAAGAGGAGTGGTCAAAAATTCAAGCAGAAGCTTGTGGATGGGTACCAAAAGTGCCTTATTGCAGTGAAACTTGCCGGCGGCGTTTCCGGGTGTTGTTGATAAATGGCTTTCGCTTTGCATAATAGAGTTTTAACTTGCACTTACGCATGTAGCGAAGAACTGTAGTTACTGACTGTCACATAAAACATTCATGACGTTTGGTTCTTTTACGAAGTTATTATGGGTCTACTGAAAATGTGCCACCACCATGCTTGGCGGTAGGCATGGTGTTCCTGGGATTAAAGGCCTCACCTGTTCTCCTCCAAACATATTGCTGGGTATTGTGGCCAAACAGCTACATTTTGTGTTTCATCTGACCACAGAACTTTCCTCCAGAAGGTCTTATCTTTGTCCATGTGATGGTAAGATGAAAAAAAATTGAAAAGGAACGCCATGCCTACCGTCAAGCATGGTGGTGGTAGTTTTATGCTCCGGGCCTGTTTTGCTGCCAATGGAACTGCTGCTTTCCAAAGAGTAAATGGGACAATGAAATCTCCAAATTCTTCAGGACAAGCTAAAATCATCAGCCCGGAGGTTGGGTCTTGGGCGCAGTTGGGTGTTCCAACAGGCTAGAATGAAGGTTTTGGAATGGCCTTCCCAAAGTCCTGACTTAAACGTGTGGACAATGCAGAAGAAACAAGTCCATGTCAGAAAACCAACACATTTAGCTGAACTGCACCAATTTTGTCAAGAGGAGTGGTCAAAAATTCATGCAGAAGCTTGTGGATGGCTACCAAAAACGCCTTATTGCAGTGAAACTTGCCATCAGCGTTTCTGGGTGTTGTTGATAAATGGCTTTTGCTTTGCATGGTAGAGTTTTAACTTGCACTTACAGATGTAGCGACCAACTGTAGTTACTGACTGTCACAAAAAACATTCATGAAGTTTGGTTCTTTTACAAAGTTATTATGGGTCTACTGAAAATGTGCCACCCCCATGCTTGGCGGTAGGCTTGGTGTTCCTGGGATTAAAGGCCTCACCTGTTCTCCTCCCAACATATTGCTGGGTATTGTGACCAAACAGCTAAATCTTTTGTTTCATCTGACAACAGAACTTTCCTCCAGAAGGTCTTATCTTTGTCCATGTGATGGTAAGATGAAACAAAAAATTGAAAAGGAACGCCATTCCTAACGTCAAGCATGGTGGTGGTAGTATTCTGCTCTGGGCCTGTTTTGCTGCCAATGGAACTGGTGCTTTACAGAGAGTAAATGGGACAATGAAATCTCCAAATTCTTCAGGACAAGCTAAAATCATCAGCCCGGAGGTTGGGTCTTGGGCGCAGTTGGGTGTTCCAACAGGCTAGAATGAAGGTTTTGGAATGGCCTTCCCAAAGTCCTAACTTAAACGTGTGGACAATGCTGAAGAAACAAGTCCATGTCAGAAAACCAACACATTTAGCTGAACTGCACCAATTTTGTCAAGAGGAGTGGTCAAAAATCCATGCAAAAGCTTGTGGATGGCTACCAAAAACGCCTTATTGCAGTGAAACTTGCCGGCGGCGTTTCTGGGTGTTGTTGATAAATGGCTTTCGCTTTGCATGGTAGAGTTTTAACTTGCACTTACACATGTAGCGACCAACTGTAGTTACTGACTGTCACAAAAAACATTCATGAAGTTTGGTTCTTTTACAAATTTATTATGGGTCTACTGAAAATGTGCCACCACCATGCTTGGCGGTAGGCATGGTGTTCCTGGGATTAAAGGCCTCACCTGTTCTCTTCCAAACATATTGCTGGGTATTGTGGCCAAACAGCTCAGTTTTTGTTCCATCTGACCACAGAACTTTCCTCCAGAAGGTTTTATCTTTGTCCATGTGATGGTAAGATGAAACAAAAATTGAAAAGGAACGCCATGCCTACCGTCAAGCATGGTGGTGGTAGTATTCTGCTCTGGGCCTGTTTTGCTGCCAATGGAACTGGTGCTTTACAGAGAGTAAATGGGACAATGAAATCTCCAAATTCTTCAGGACAAACTAAAATCATCAGCCCCGAGGTTGGGTCTTGGGCGCAGTCGGGTGTTCCAACAGGACAATGACGTCCAAAGTGGTAAAGGAATGGCTAAATCAGGCTAGAATGAAGGTTTTAGGATGGCCTTCCCAAAGTCCTGACTTAAACATGTGGACAATGCTGAAGAAACAAGTCCGTGTCAGAAAACCAACACATTTAGTTGAACTGCACCAATTTTGTCAAGAGGAGCGGCGTTTCTGGGTGTTGTTGATAAATGACTTTCGCTTTGCATAGTAGAGTTTTAACTTGCACTTACAGATGTAGCGACCAACTGTAGTTACTGACTGTCACAAAAAACATTCATGAAGTTTGGAGCTTTTACGTATTTATTATGGGTCTACTGAAAATGTGACCGAATCTGCCACCACCATGCTTGACGGTAGGGATGGTGTTTTAAAGGCCTCACCTTTTCTCTTCCAAACATATTGCTGGGTATTGTGGCCAAACAGCTCTCTTTTTGTTTCATCTGACCCCAGAACCTTCCTCCAGAAGGTTTTATCTTTGTCCATGTGATGGTAAGATGAAACAAAAATCGAGCTGTTTAGCCACAATACCCAGCAATATGTTTGGAGGAGAAAAGGAACACCATGCCCACCGTCAAGCATGGTGGTGATAGTATTATGCTCTGGGCCTGTTTTGCTGCCAATGGAACTGGTGCTTTACAGAGAGTAAATGGGACAATGAAAAAGGAGGATTACCTCCAAATTCTTCAGGACAAGCTAAAATCATCAGCCCGGAGGATGGGTCTTGGGCGCAGTTGGGTGTTCCAACAGGACAATGACCCCAAACACACGTCAAAACAGGCTAAATCAGGCTAGAATGAACGTTTTAGAATGGCCTTCCCAAAGTCCTAACTTAAACGTGTGGACAATACTGAAGAAACAAGTCCATGTCAGAAAACCAACACATTTAGCTGAACTGCACCAATTTTGTCAAGAGGAGTGGTCAAAAATTCAAGCAGAAGCTTGTGGATGGCTACCAAAAGCGCCTTATTGCAGTGAAACTTGCCGGCGGCGTTTCTGGGTGTTGTTGATAAATGGCTTTCGCTTTGCATAGTAGAGTTTTAACTTGCACTTACACATGTAGTGACCAAATGTAGTTACTGACAGTGGTTTTCTGAAGTGTACCTGAGCCCATGTGGTGATATCCCTCTACAACTCTTATTTTTTTGTGATAGAGTGATTGGAGCACTTCTATATATACTTATTTTTAGGAACACTAATACAAAACCTCTCAATAATGTCTGATTGAATGCTAAAACATTATGACAAAAAATGGAATGGAATTTAACATTTTTGCACTGAATGAGACACCTAGAATGTACATGAAAATAAAGATTGTGTGATTTACAATATTAACTACGAAGGATAAAACACTGAATATTGACAACATATGCACGTCACCCCCCTCTACATCGACATATTTTACAATCACACATTTACAATATTAACTATGAAGGATAAAACACTGAATATTGACAACATATGCACGTCACCCCCCCTCTACATCGACATATTTTACAATCACACATTTACAATATTAACTATGAAGGATAAAACACTGAATATTGACAACATATAAACGTCCCCCCCCCCCCCCCCCCCTACATCGACATATTTTACAATCACACATTTACACACATTTACAATATTAACTATGAAGGATATAACATTGAATATTGACAACATATGAACATCACCCCCCCTCTACACCGACATATTTTACAATTACACATTTACAATATTAACTATGAAGAATAAAACACTGAATATTGACAAAATATGAACGTCACCCCCCCTCTCCATCAAACTATTTTACAATCACACATTTACAATATTAACTATTAAGGATAAAACACTGAATAATGACAAAATATGAACGTCACCCCCCCCCCCCCTCTCCATCAAACTATTTTACAATCACACATTTACAATATTAGCTATGAAGGATAAAACACTGAATATTGAAAACATATAAACGTCACCATCCCTCTACATCAAAATATTTTACAATCACACATTTACACACATTTACAATATTAACAATGAAGGATAAAACACTGAATATTGACAACATATAAACGTCACCCTCCCTCTACATCAAAATATTTTACAATCACACATTTACACAGATTTACAATATTAACTATGAAGGATAAAACACTGAATATTGACAAAATATGAACGTCACCCCCCCTCTACATCAAAATATTTTACAATCACACATTTACAATATTAACTATGAAGGATACAACACTGAATATTGACAACATATAAACGTCACCCCCCCTCTACATCAAAATACTTTACAATCACACATTTACACACATTTACAATATTAACTATGAAGGATACAACACTGAATATTGACAACATATGAACGTCACCCCCCCTCTACATCAAAATATTTTACAATCACACATTTACAATATTAACTATGAAAGATAAAACACTGAATATTGACAACATATAAACGTCACCCCCCCCCCTCCATCAAAATATTTTACAATCACAAATTTACAATATTAACTATGAAGGATAAAACACTGAATATTGACAACATATGAACGTCACCCCACCTCTACATCGACATATTTTACAATCACACATTTACAATATTAACTATGAAGGATAAAACACTGAATATTGACATTATATGAACATCACCTCCTCTCTCCATCAAAATATTTTACAATCACACATTTACACACATTTACAATATTAACTATGACGTTAATATGGGGGGTGGCGTTTTTTTTTTAAAGCATTGTTTTTTTCATATAGGATAAATATCATTATTATTATATGAAAAAACTCATTGCAACATGCATTTTCATGTGTCTGGATCACTGCACCGCACCATGTTCCACTCAGGATTGAACATGAAGTCTCCCTACTAAAAGTTAAAGTTAAAGTACCAATGATTGTCACACACACACACTAGGTGTGGCGAAGTTATTCTCTGCATTTGACCCATCACCCTTGATCACCCCCTGGGAGGTGAGGGGAGCAGTGAGCAGCAGCGGTGGCCGCGCCCGGGAATCATTTTTGGTGATTTAACCCCCAATTCCAACCCTTAATGCTGAGTGCCAAGCAGGGAGGGAATGGGTCTCATTTTTATTGTCTTTGGTATGACTCGGCAGGCGGACACTCTAACCACTAGGCCACCAGTGCTTCCATGGAAATGCCCCCCTCTACCTCAAAGAACTACTCACCCCCAAATCCTCCACACGACACCTCCGCTCCGGACAGGCTAACCTCCTCCAACCTCCGAGGACAAAGCTATCTAAAGTCTATATAAAGGCTTTCTGCTCAGCCGCTCCCAGTCTGTGGAACGTTCTCCCTGACCACCTGAGGGCACCACAGACTGTGGATGCTTTAAAAAAAGGCTTAAAAACCCTTATTTAAAAAAAAAATATATATATTAAAAAAAAAGCCTTTTTATAGATATATGCATACTAGTTTTGGCTATTAGGCTGTTCTAGTTTTTATATTTTTTTATTTTTATATTATTATTATTATTATTATTATTATTATTATTTTACACTGTAGCACTTTGAAGTTGTTTGCTCAATGTAGAGTGCTTTTTTACAAATAAAATCTATTATTATTATTATTATTATTATTATTATTATTATTATTATTATTATTATTATAAGTCCCAGAGCGCACCTTTGGCGGGCTTAAAAGTAGGTTGTGCTGTGAATCACACTGCGGGAGCTTCTGGTAGTCCAGAAAATGTGGTGCCTACTGTATTATATTTGTGTGCCGCGTGATCAGCAACATTACAAAGCAGCAGAGGTTGGTGCATGATGTGCCGTAAATGAGTGTTTCCATGGTGACTGCAGCTAATACACACAAAATCCTCATTTCAATATGGCGGTCTGCGCCACTTTTGTACTTGTTGCCAGTTGTACACAGTTTTAGTAAATCACCTGTAACCATACTTGCCAACCCTCAGACTCACGAATTTCAGTGCCCCTCCCGAAAATCTCCCGGGGCAACCATTCTACCAAATTTCTCCGGATTTCCACCCGGACAACAATATTGGTGGCATGCCTTAAAGGCACTGCCTTTAACGTCCTCTACAATCTGTCGTCACGTCCGCTTTTCCTCCATAGTCACATAATATATGCGGCTTTTACACACACACATAAGTGAATGCATAGCATACTTGATCAACAGCCATACAGGTCACACTGAGGGTGGCCGTATAAACAACTTTAACACTGTTACAAATATGCGCCACACTGTGAACCCACACCCAACAAGAATGACAAACACATTTCGGGAGAACATCCGCACCGTAACACAACATAAACATAACAGAACAAATATGCAGAACCCCTTGCAGCACTAACTCTTCCGGGACGCTGCAATATACCATACTTGCCAACCTTGAGACCTCCGAATTCGGGAGATGGCTGGGGGGTTAGGGCTGCCAAGGATTCTGGGTATTTGTTCTGTTGTGTTTATGTTGTCTTACGGTGCGGATGTTCTCCCGAAATGTTTGTTTGGTGTGGGTTCACAGTGTGGCGCATATTTGCAACAGTATTAAAGTTGTTTATGCGGCCACCCTCAGTGTGACCTGTATGGCTGTTAACCAAGCATGCCTTGCAATCACCTACGTGTGTCTGTTGAAGCCGCATACAACATGTGACTGGGCCGACACGCTCTTTGTATCGAGAAAAAGCGGACGCGACGACAGGTTGTAGAGGACGCTAAAGGCAGTGCCGTTACGGCACGCCCTCAATATTGTTGTCCGGGTGGGTATCGGGAGAAATTCGGGAGAATGGTTGCCCCAGGAGATTTTCGGGAGAGGCACTGAAATTCGGGAGTCTCTCGGAAAAATCGGGAGGGTTAACAAGTATGCAATATACACCCCCGCTACCACCAAAAACCGCCCCTCCCAACCCCGCCTACCTCTACCCCGCCTCCCCCCCCCCATCTCACAAATTCTGATGTCTCAAGGTTGGCAAGTATGCCGGTAACGCCCAGTGTACTTTGTACTCACTATTTACTATTTAGATCTTAGTGGATCAGATCCTTGGGATCGGTATCTTCCTCACCTCTTCTTGCTGCGTGTTGATCATGCTCACAATGTTTTTCCGGTCCTGCACGGCGCCGTTGTTGCTGGGCCGGCTGCGACTTCCGCGCGGCTCGTCGGTCACGTGGTTGCCTTGGCGGCGCCTCAGGCTGAGGTTCATGTCACTGATGCTCCGCCTCAGCTCCGTGTTCCTCCCCCGGTGGCCACGCTCGCCTTCCTCCGCCTCGCCCCCTGACGACATCCTGCTGCGCCGCCAGCGCACACCTGCCGGCCAGACGAAGCGAGCGTGAGGTTGCGTCACCCGCGGAAGGTTTTTTTTTCCGCCTACCTTGATGGCTGTCGCTCGCCCGCTCCCGCTCCCGCTCCTTCTCCCGCTCCCGTTCCTCCCGCTCGTAGTCGTCCTTCCTCTGGATTTCAAAGCGCCGCTCCAGTCCGTCCTTGGGCCGCCACATGTCCGCTAACAACAAGGGGCGTTCCCACAGGGCTACGCTTCGCCGACACTCCGTCTCCCACTTGATCGCCCCATCTGGCTGCTGGATGGGCTTTCCGATGACGTCGCACAACAGGAAGTCCTCGGGGATGTGCTTCTGAAGAACTAGGAGGTAATGGAGGAAGGGTAGAGAAGGTGTTTACATGATGTCATGTCCAAGTCATAGCAGGACTCTACCTGCGTCGTCGGTCTCATCCCTCTCTCGCTCCGTGTAGCGGGTGATGACCTGAGCGATGAGTTGCCGGGCTGTCGAGTGAACGTTGGCCAGCAGGGAGCGGTAGTTTGCTCCGCTGGAGAGCGCATCCCCGTAGATCTTGATCAGGCCCGGAGCGGAGGAGGAGACCGGGGGCACATAGTGGTGGGAGGACGAGGCCCAGACCTCCCTCTCCTTCTCCCCCAGCGCCCGCTCCCGGTCGCTGTTGGAGCGCCCTCGCAGGAAGAGATGGGAAAGGCGCTTGGTGCGCGACTGGGGCCCGGCTGGTCGCGGCCTCAGGAAGGCCGGGGAAGGAGACGGCGACGGGTTGAGGGAAGCCAGGGAGGGAGTGGAGTTAGACAGGGACGAGGAAGGGGCCTCGTGAAGCGAGGTCGCGTCGGAGCTGGTGGTCGACCTGCAGGGAAGTAGAAGCTGTGAATCATGACTGACAAGCACCAGGCTCCGGATAAAACAGACGAGTTGGGTAGGGCTCCGCTTACTTGACAGAGACAGCACTGGGCCAACGACGCCCCAGCTTTGCAAAATGCTTCCTGGGGGAATTGATCCAAAGACCGACAGGGAAAGGGAGTTTTCTGACACGCGGACTACCAGAGCCCTCCATCTAACACAGGAAACAAACATTAACCCTTGTGTAATGTTCATATTGTTGTTACTCAGCCAGCGTTTGTGGGTCTGATGGACCCGTTGCATTTTGTGGCTTTTAATGCCTCACAATCAAACACCATCCACCCATCCATTTTCTACCGCTTGTCCCTTTTGGGGTTGCGGTTGCTATCTCAGCTACAATCGGGCGGAATGCGGGGTTCACCCTGGACAAGTCGCCACCTCCTCACAGGGCCAACACAGACAGACAGACAACATTCACACACTAGGGATCATTTAGTGTTGCCAATCAACCTATCCCCAGGTGCATGTCTTTGGAGGTGGGAGGAAGACGGAGTACCCGGAGGGAACCCACGCAGCCACGGGTAGAACATGCAAACTCCATACAGAAAGATTCAGAGCCCGGGATTGAACCCAGGACTACTCAGGACCTTCGTAAACACTTTTATGTTAAAATGCTGAACAGATGTTTACCTTATCCCAATAAACATCTGTTCATTATCTTAACATAAAAGTGTTTGATTGTGAGACATTAAAAGCCACAAAATGCAACGGGTCCATCAGACCCACAAACGCTGGCTGAGTAACAACAATATGAACGTTGCACGGACAAATGAATCTGGCAGTTTCTGCATCCCACAGGGATTCTTCTTTTGTGTTTCTGCTCCTGAGCTTTTCACACAAGGTTGCAACATTGTTTGTCAACACTGTCCGCTCTCATTTTCTCGCACATTTGACCCTCTGATGTTCTGTGTACCTACACTCTGTCCTCCTCCTGTCTAAGCCTGCTCTGTGTGTGTGTGTGTGTGTGTGTGTGTGTGTGTGTGTGTGAGGGGGGGGGGGGGGGGGGTATGGGGGGGAACATCAATTCCCACACTTCTATTAGCCCCGGGTCCAGTGGACCCGGACATCTTATATGTAATAGAAATGTGTAGGGGGGGTGTATGGTGTGTGGTCATTAAATATGTATTCTGATCTATGTTCTTCACAGAAAATGAGCCAAAGTCAGTGAATCTCAGTTTGAAAAATTAATTAATTGTGTCATTTTTCTTCTAATAAAAAATGAAAACAGGTCCCACAGACCCGAACACCACACAAGGGCAGGTTCTAGGCAGGTTGTCCAAGCTTCCATCCATCATACTTGCCAACCTTGAGACCTGCGATTTCGGGAGGTGGGGGGTGGGGGCGTGGTCGGGGGTGGAACGGGGCGTGGTTGGGGCGGGGGGCGTGGTTGGGGGCGTGGTCAAGAGGGGAGGAGTATATTTACAGCTAGAATTCACCAACTGGAGTATTTCATTCATATATGTATATATATATATGTATGAAATACTTGACTTTCAGTGAATTCTAGCTATATATATATATTTATTTATTTTATTATATATATAAATAAAAGAAATACTTGAATTTCAGTGTTCATTTATTTACACATATACTCACACATAACACTCATCTACTCATTGTTGTACTTGAAAGTACAATGCAATACAATTCCGGGGCAATGGCACCTATCAAATACACTAATGAAAACACAGTTGTTCTACTAACTGTACTGTGTGTTATGAGAGTAGAGTATGTGTGTGTGTGGCCCTTTAATAGGTGACAGCATGTGAGGTGAGTGACGTCAGTGAGTGTGTGGGCGAGAGAAGAGAGGGAGCATAGCTTGAGTGCGGGGAGGGACTAGTTGGTTTTGTGTTGGATTGGCTGTGTGCAAGCAATCAATAAAGCAAGATTTGCAACTAATCGCTGGACTCATCATTCACCCTAAAGTCGTCCGCTGTGGAGACCCACTGCCGGGTAAAGTGAAGGGTGTTGCCCCGAGCATACATCGGCCCTGGAGAAGTGTCTCCCCTGCGCTCTTAGACTATGGTCTCGTTCTTCTGCTTCGTCTCCTTGTGTGCGCACACTGGACTCAGGTCCGCATGGAGCTGGAGGGGGCGTGGCCTCCAGCTCCGGCTGAATTCCGGGAGATTTTCGGGAGAAAATTTCTTCCAGGAGGTTTTCGGGAGAGGTGCTGAATTTCGGGAGTCTCCCGGAAAATCCGGGAGGGTTGGCAAGTATGCCATCCATCCATTGTTACCTAGCAGGGTACACCCTGGAGAGGTCGCAATTTATTCACTTTGATACATCTTGTAGCCCACTCTCCCCCCGTCTCCGGGCTGGGGAGAGTGGGCTTCTCCCATGATTCTGGCTTGGAGGAACTCGGATCATGCGAGCAGTTGTATTCCGAACACCACCAATAAAAAAAAGCCGACAAATGCGGGCTGATACGTTGCCCCAGTCAGGCTGAGTCATGGTCGCTAGAAACTTTACAAGACTGACTTTGGTGATTTAGTAGGAGTAAAACATTGAATGAAAGGTAGTGATGTGACTGTATTTATTTGACCGCTCACAATTTTCTTAGCGACGCGCAAATTTACAAGTGGATGGACGATATTATCTGCAAGTGTATTTTGGGGACGACCATCAACCGTCCAGCAAGGTCATCAGTCACTTGTCAACAGCGTACAAGCTCGGAAGTTAACACGAGTGGCAGTTCATGTACAAACGTTTGTAAACAGAAAAGTGAAATGGCAAAGCGCAAACAAAAAGGAAAAATGAGAGTAACCGTCGCGGTTGTGTACTCTCTCTCTCGGCTGCGTTGAGTTTTGCTACTGCCAAGTGTATTTTGGGGACGGCCATCAACCGTCCAGCAAGGTCATCAGTCACTTGTCAACAGCGTACAAGTTCGGAAGTTAACACGAGTGGCAGTTCATGTACAAACGTTTGTAAACAGAAAAGTGAAATGGCAAAGTGCAAACAAAAAGGAAAAAACGAGAGTAACCGTCGCGGTTGTGTACTCTCTCTCTCGGCTGCGTTGAGTTTTGCTACTGTGCTGAACGGGGCGGCGGACCTAGGTCGCCGGCACGAGATGTGACTACCCGGCCCGGCTCTGAGTTATTACGCCACTGCGTTAGAGGTACTCAAATCATGACAGCCAAGTCAGTGCTTTCTGAAGTAGTGGGAAGGGCCCCCCCCCCCCCCAGGTGTGGGGGGGGGGGGCGCTGTGAGGTGTTGCAGGTGAGGCCTGGGAGGCAAGGGACTTCCAGTTCTAGCGTTTTTTTGTATTTTTTGAAATTCCTGAACAATACACAAGCTTTCAGCACTGCTCGGATAAATCAGCAAGCTCAACCAGGATATAAGACCGAGTCTACGATGAGCCACGGGTGTCAAGCTCAAGACCCGGGGGCCAAATCTGGTCGGCCACACCATTTAATTGTCCATTTTAAAATGGTCCGTCACATGGTATCAATCTGGCAGCACGGTGGAACAGGGGTTAGTGCATGGGCCTCACAATACGAAGGTCCTGAGTAGTCCTGAGTTCAATCCCGGGCTCAGGATCTTTCTGTGTGGAGTTTGCATGTTCTCCCCGTGACTGCGTGGGTTCCCTCCGGGTACTCCGACTTCCTCCTACCTCCAAAGACATGCACCTGGGGATAGGCTCCTCCCACCTCCAAAGACATGCACCTGGGGATAGGCCCCTCCCACCTCCAAAAACATGCACCTGGGCATAGGCCCCTCCCACCTCCAAAGACATGCACCTGGGGATAGGCCCCTCCCACCTCCAAAAACATGCACCTGGGGATAGGTTGATTGGCAACACTAAATGATCCCTAGTGTGTGAATGTGAGTGTGAATGTTGTCTGTCTATCTGTGTTGGCCCTGCGATGAGGTGGCAACTTGTTCAGGGTGTACCACCCCTTCCGCCCATGTGCAGCTGAGATAGGCTTCAGCACCCCCTGCGACCCCGAAAGGGACAAGCGGTAGAAAATGGATAGATGGATGGATGGTATCAATCTGGCCACGTCTTTTAGCGTGGTCTACCACATGGTTTTAAGGTGACCTGTGACTTTAATTACTGGCGTCAGCAACTCAAACAGTGGTTTGTACGGATAAATAGAAACATTTAATAAAAAAATGATATTATGCGCCCAAAGGGGCCATGACAAATTATTGAGAAGCACTGTCTAACAAAATATGTGAGAGAATTTGCTCTCCCCAAGCCACCTAGTCCAGCTCCTCCCGGGGGATCTCGAGGCGTTCCCAGGCCAACCGAAGGACCTCGTCTCCCCAACGTGTCCTGGGTCTTCCCCCGTGATCTCCTACCAGTCAGACTTGTACCCGTGATCTTGTCCTTTCGGGCATAACCCCAAAGCTCATGACCACAACTGAGGATGGGAACGTAGATCGACCGGCAAATTGAGAGCTTTGCCTTCCGGCTCAGCTCCTTCTTCACCACAATGGGCCTATACAGCGTCCGCATTACTGCAGACGCCGTACCGATCCGCCCGTCCATCTCACGATCCACTCTCCCCTCAGGTGCTTGACATCATGAATTCCGTGTTATTCATTGCCAGAGGTGGGTAGTAACGCGCTACATTTACTCCGTTACATCTACTTGAGTAACTTTTGGGATAAATTGTACTTCTAAGAGTAGTTTTAATGCAACATACTTTTACTTTTACTTGAGTATATTTATAGAGAAGAAACGCTACTTTTACTCCGCTACTTTTATCTACATTCAGCTCGCTACTCGCTACTAATTTTTATCGATCTGTTAATGCACGCTTTGTTTGTTTTGGTCTGTCAGACAGACCTCCATAGTGCCTGCGTTTCAACAAATACAGTCACTGGTGACGTTCACTCCGTTCCACCAATCAGATGCAGTCACTGGTGACGTTGGACCAATCAAACAGAGCCAGGGGTCACATGACCTGACTTAAACAAGTTGAAAAACTTATTGGGGTGTTACCATTTAGTGGTCAATTGTACGGAATATGCACTGTACTGTGCAATCTACTAATAAAAGTTCCAATCAATCAATCAAAAGTGTGAAGGAAAAAAGACCATTTTTCATTTCAACCGTACACCCCGTCAAAAGCCTAAAGACTGACTGCACAGTTCCTGTCTTCACAATAAAAGTGCCGCTCCATCGCGTCTGCGCTTTCAAAATAAGAGTCTCCGAAAGCCTGCGCAAACAAGCTAGCAAGCTACGGAGTTTGCCGCCAATGTATTTCTTGTAAAGTGTATAAAAACGAATATGGAAGCTGGACATATAAGATGCCAAAAACCAACCACTTTCATGTGGTATTAGACAGAAAGGAGGAACTTTTTTTCTCCTCCATTTGAAAACGTGGACGTTTGTCAGCACTACTGTCTGATTACAATCAATGCAAGTCATCAGAATCAGGTAATACACCAACTTATATTCTTGTCTTC
>NC_084551.2:54465000-54530000 GCF_033978685.3 Nerophis lumbriciformis | reverse complement strand
CAGATCCACTATGGACTGGACTCTCACTATTATGTTAGATCCACTATGGACTGGACTCTCACACTATTATGTTAGATCCACTATGGACTGGACTCACTATTATGTTAGATCCACTATGTACTGGACTCTCACACTATTATGTTAGATCCATTATGGACTGGACTCTCACTATTATGTTAGATCCACTATGGACTGGACTGTCACACTGTTATGTTAGATCCACTATGGACTGGACACTCACTATTATGTTAGATCCACTATGGACTAGACTTTCACACTATTATGTTAGATCCACTATGGACTGGACTCTCACACTATTATGTTAGATCCACTATGGACCGGACTCTCACACTATTATGTTAGATCCACTATGGACCGGACTCTCACACTATTATGTTAGATCCACTATGGACCGGACTCTCACACTATTATGTTAGATCCACTATGGACTGGACTCTCACAATATTATGCTAGACCCACTCGACGTACATTGCATCCGGTCTCCCCTAGAGGTCTGCGGTCCTCTCCAAGGTTTCTCATAGTTATTCATACATATACACACACATACGCGCACACACAGGTACCTTCGCTCCCACATACACACACAAATACAGTACATACCTACACACTGAAGTACACACATCCACACGTAAATTCACAATACAAACATACATATACACATACATGTACATATACATTCACTGTACAAACATACATGTACACATTCATGTACATATATATTCACTGTACAAACATACATATACACATACATGTACAAACATACATATACACATACATGTACATATACATTCACTGTACAAACATACATATACACATGCATGTACAAACATACATATACACATACATGTACAAACATACATATACACATACTGTACATATACATTCACTATACAAACATACATATACACATATATGTACATATACATTCACTGTACAAACATACATATACACATACTGTACATATACATTCACTATACAAACATACATATACACATACATGTACATATACATTCACTGTACAAACATACAAATACACATACATGTACATATACATTCACTGTACAAACATACATATACACATACATGTACATATACATTCACTGTACAAACATACATGTACATATACAAGTATACACTCATGCATATAATTCCGTTTCACAGGTGCTGGCTTTCAACTTTGCGCCGATAACAATCCGGCTGGTTCTTTTCCTCTTTGTTCCGGAGGACACGACGTCCACAGTTTCCAAAAACAATTTGAAATGTGGACTCGTCAGACCTCAGAAGACTTTTCCCACTTTGCATCAGTTCATCTTAGATGAGCTCGGGCCCAGCGAAGCCGATGGCGTTTCTGGGTGTTGTTGATAAATGGCTTTCACTTTTGCATAGTATAGTTTTAACTTGCACTTACAGATGTAGCGACCAACTGTAGTTACTGACAGTGGTTTTCTGAAGTGTTCCTGAGCCCATGTGGTGATATCCTTTACACACTGATGTGGCTTTTTGATGCAGGGATCGTAGATCCGTAATATAAT
Source organism: Nerophis lumbriciformis (assembly GCF_033978685.3). Taxonomy (NCBI): domain Eukaryota; kingdom Metazoa; phylum Chordata; class Actinopteri; order Syngnathiformes; family Syngnathidae; genus Nerophis; species Nerophis lumbriciformis. The sequence goes on along the minus strand of NC_084551.2, from coordinate 54,528,447 downwards.
CGCTTTCGTGCAGTGATTTCTCCAGATTTTCTGAACCTTTTGATGATATTACGGAGCGTAGATGGTGAAATCCCTAAATTCCTTGCAATAGCTGGTTGAGAAATGTTGTTCTTAAACAATTTGCTCAGGCATTTGTTGACAAAGTGGTGACCCATTTCACGGAAGCTGCTTTTATACCCAATCATGGCACCCACCTGTTCCCAATTAGCCTGTTCACCTGTGGGATGTTCCAAATAAGTGTTTTTGATGAGCATTCCTCAACCTTTCTCAGTCTTTTTTGCCACTTGTGCCAGCTTTTTTCGAAACATGCCGCAGGCCTCAAATTCCAAATGAGCTAATATTTGCCAAAAATACGGACTGACAGATTTTACATAAAATCGAAATACAGACGCAGAGAGTGAGATAAAAAACTACAAAAATACTTTTGTGGTTTGGCATCAGAAATGCTGTAATCTTGGCCGCGGTGCCAGAAATGAAACAATAAAACAATAGGATGATGTCACTGTCAAGGCGCATCAACAGGATGTTCGTCGAGTGTAAGTTGTCAACACGCGGAAATAAACAAGACACAAATGAGTTCCTGAAAAATGCGGCATTTTTTCAACAGGAAGTCTCCCATCTGGCAGGAAAGTGACGTCACCAGAAGGTCACTTTGTGACTTCCGCCTTCAAAATACTTAACGCCACTAATTGGTTTATTGTAATTAAGAAGATATTGATGACGTGGCGGCACGGAAATGAAACGACTCACCCGTCCGATCCCTCTGTGGTAGATTTGTCGTCGCCTAAAGTCGAGTACGCACCTCAGTGTGATGCAACAATCCTCAGGGCTTTCCTTTTCCCGCAGCAAAGTTCCATTTTTCAGTCCGTCGCAAAAGTCCCCTCGTCCACGACTTCAGTTCGTCTCCTCGTCGATGATAACGTTCAATTTGTGTCGTTTTTTTGCCGCCGGAGCAGGACGAGTCGCGCTCATGCTCGGCAACGCTCTGCCCGACTGAGTCTATAGATAGAGAAACAGGCCCATTGTTCTGAGTGACACAATTTCCTTCCTTTGGCAGCGGACAACACCTATATCCTGGCTGGGAGCGGGAGAACCACGCAGGGACAACTGGAATGAAAGGCAGGAGACAGGCCAATGTTAGCTTTTGATTAGAATATGAAATTTGGTCATTTCCCAACCAATATTCTACAACACAAACACAACGTTGAAACAACATGCTTTTTGACGACATTTATTCAATGTTAGGTTTTGACGTTGATTTGACCATTGCAATGTTTTACCATTTTTCTACAAACCCCGTTTCCATATGAGTTGGGAAATTGTGTTGGATGTAAATATAAACGGAATACAATGATGTGCAAATCCTTTTCAACTCATATTCAATTGAATGCACTACAAAGACAACATATTTTTTTTTTGCAAATAATGATTAACTTAGAATTTCATGGCTGCAACACGTGCCAAAGTAGTTGGGAAAGGGCATGTTCACCACTGTGTTACATGGCCTTTCCTTTTAACAACACTCAGTAAACCTTTGGGAACTGAGGAGACACATTTTTGAAGCTTCTCAGGTGGAATTCTTTCCCATTCTTGCTTGATGAACAGCTTAAGTTGTTCAACAGTCCGGGGGTCTCCATTGTGCTATTTTAGGCTTCATAATGCGCCACACATTTTCAATGGGAGACAGGTCTGGACTACAGGCAGGCCAGTCTAGTACCAGCACTCGTTTACTATGAAGCCACGCTGTTGTAACACGTGGCAAATATTTAATGAGTATTATTGCTGCTAATATAATAATACTGATCATTTGTTTTATTAATGAATACATAATAAAATAACAATTGTTTTTATTTTTATTATTTTTCTTACTACCACCGCAAATAATGTACACAACCCAAAAGCAGTGAAGTTGTCACGTTGTGTAAATGGTAAATAAAAAGAGAATACAACAAATCCTTTTCAAATTATATTCAATTGAATAGACTGCAAAGACAAGATATTTCATGTTCACACTGAGAAACTTCACTTTTTTTTCAAATAATTATTAACTTAGAATTTAATGGCAGCAACACATTGCAAACAAGGCATTTTTACCACTGTGTTACATGGCCTTTCCTTTTAACAACACTCAGAAAAGGTTTGGGAACTGAGGAGACACATTTTTGAAGTGGAATTCTTTCCCATTCTTGCTTGATGTACAGCTTAAGTTGGCTTGGCATCGTCTTGCTGAAATAAGCAGGGGCGTCCATGGTAACGTTGCTTGGATGGCAACATATGTTGCTCCAAAACCTGTATGTACCTTTCAACATTAATGGTGCCTTCACAGATGTGTAAGTTACCCATGTCTTGGGCACTAATACCCCTAGAGGGGGGGGGGTTACCCACATATGCGGTCCTCTCCAAGGTTTCTCATAGTCATTCACATCGACGTCCCACTGGGGTGAGTTTTTCCTTGCCCTTATGTGGGCTTTGTACCGAGGATGTCGTTGTGGCTTGTGCAGCCCTTTGAGACACTTGTGATTTAGGGCTATATAAATAAAGATTGATTGATTGATTGAATACACCCCCATACCATCACACATGCTGGCTTCTACACTTTCCGCCTATAACAATCCGGATGGTTCTTTTCCTCTTTGGTCCGGAGGACACGACGTCCACAGTTTCCAAAAACAATTTGAAATGTGGACTCGTCAGACCACAGAACACTTTTCCACTTTGTATCAGTCCATCTTAGATGAGCTCAGGCCCAGCGAAGCTGACGGCGTTTCTGGGTGTTGTTGATAAACGGTTTTCGCCTTGCATAGGAGAGTTTTAACTTGCACTTACAGATGTAGCGACCAACTGTAGTTACTGACAGTGGGTTTCTGAAGTGTTCCTGAGCCCATGTGGTGATATCCTTTACACACTGATGTCGCTTGTTGATGCAGTACAGCCTGAGGGATCGAAGGTCACGGGCTTAGCTGCTTACGTGCAGTGATTTCTCCAGATTCTCTGAACCCTTTGATGATATTACGGAGCGTAAATGGTGAAATCCCTAAATTCCTTGCAATAGCTGGTTGAGAAAGGTTTTTCTTAAACTGTTCAACAATTTGCTCACGCATTTGTTGACAAAGTGGTGACCCTCGCCCCATCCTTGTTTGTGAATGACTGAGCATTTCATGGAATCTACTTTTATACCCAATCATGGCACCCACCTGTTCCCAATTAGCCTGCACACCTGTGGGATGTTCCAAATAAGTGTTTGATGAGCATTCCTCAACTTTATCAGTATTTATTGCCAACTTTCCCAACTTCTTTGTCACGTGTTGCTGGCATCAAATTCTAAAGTTAATGATTATTTGCAAAAAAAATATGTTTATCAGTTTGAACATCAAATATGTTGTCTTTGAAGCATATTCAATTGAATATGGGTTGAAAATGATCTGCAAATCATTGTATTCCGTTTATATTTACATCTAACACCATTTCCCAACTCATATAGAAACGGGATTTGTACAACACAAATACAACGTTGAAACAACATGCTTTTTGACGACGTTTGATCAATGTCGAGTTCCGACGTTGATTTGACCATTGAAATTTGGTCATTTCCCAACCAATATTCTACAACACAAACATAATGTTGAAACAACATGCTTTTTGACGTTTTGACAGTAAATAAATGTAGTGATTTGAATTAAACTCAGTGCAACCAAATAAAAGTAGCGTTTCTTCTTTGCAAAAAATACAAGTAAAAGTACCAAGTATTCATTTTATAAAAGCTTTTTTTTTACACTGAATTTTGCCAAATAAATTGTTTTACACCAAAACATTTAATTATATTTCTCATCAAAAAAATAATTTAAAAAAATCCAGTTTGCTAAAATTCAGTGTATAACAAAAATGAATTGCGTCAAAACCCACTTCCAGTAATTAAAATAAAATTATGAAATTATGACATTAAATTCATTTAAAATGTTTATGAAATTGTCACCATAGTTATATATAAAAAAACACTTTAATTTCATATTATTAACACGCAAATAATTGATTTACATACATTTTGTGTCAAAAAAATATTCTAATTAACCTCCATATAAGACTGTAGCAATCTATCCTGTCTCAGAACCAGCTAATACGGATTTTTTCTACACTTAATTTATTTACACTGAATTTTTATACACCACATTTTTGCACACACTTTTAAAAAAAATAGCAAACTGACATTTTAGTTATATAATACAGTGTTTTTAATTACAAATTAAACTCCATGTTGCATTGAAACTACTCTGACAAATAGAATTGATCCCAAAAGTTACTTAAACTGGGTAAATGTAGCAGGTTACTCCCCACCTCTGATGCCATCTGTTAGAAATCTTTTGAAAGGTACACTTTAAAAAACAACAACATTCTATTCAAATGATTTGACGTTAAAACAAAGTAAACAGCATAGCAGTTAAGATGCACCACTCTACAACTTATTGCATTGCGTCGCCTTAAAATGGGAAAGATGACCCTGCTAAGATGGCCGCCAAGTAAGCACGTCGCAACTCTATTTATATCTATGGCCTTGAAACATTGCCCCTACTAGCTCATTCGTGCCGTGCGCACGCAACATAAGTGGGCGTGTCCCTTCCACCTGTTCATATCTACGCCCCTTTTCAGCTTCTGAATTCCTTAGAAAACATACTTAATGATAATATATAAAATGTGAGGTTATGGTAATAACTTAACTCTTGGTTGACTTAATTTAACAATAATTTAGAAACAGGTGACACTTTTAACCATGGCGAATCGTACACAATTCCCAGCATGCTTTGCACGAACCGGAAATACATCTCTCCGGGAAAGGACACCGCCGCGAACCTCTCAAGGTTAGCTCGTCTCTACTCGACAATGTGCATTTATACCTCTCATTTGGTGGTTTATTGGCGTTATCGACGGTTCTACGAATACATATTGAACTATCACCTGTCGTTGCCTCTTAAAAGTGTACAAACGAGCCAAGTGTTAGCATTGCCGCTTCGCGAGGTATCATCGCTAGCTATCCTTTGACGCTATTCGGTCGTCTTTAAGGTTTTAAATGTTGCGTTTCCGTTGACATTATGTTTAATGTCACGTAGGTTTCTCTTCAAATATAGTGTAACTAATCTGTGGCTAGTTAATGTATTATGCTCAGGGTGGTTGAGACTTGTGTCGTTAAAACAAGAGTTGTTAAAATTAATAATGTCGTATGCGCATGCTTGTCCTGTGGAAACTTGTTAAAATTAATTAATGCCTTATGCGCATGCGCGTCCTGTGGAAACAGTGTTGTTAAAATTACAGGTCTCGAATTTTATCTTATTAAAGTTAAGGCAAGTGTTGCCTTAAAGGGCACCAAGGCAATCATTATTTTCTTTCAAGGCAGGGGCTCCAAAGCGCATTACACACACACACATATATATATATATATATATATATATATATATATATATATATATATATATATACCGTATTTTTCGGACTATAAGTCGCTGTTTTTTTCATAGTTTGGCTGGGGGTGCGACTTTTACTTAGGAGTAGGGATGTCCCGATCCAGGTTTTTGCACTTCCGATCTGATACGATGTTGTTTTTGCACTTCCGATACCGATACTGGTCTATCCGAGCATGTATTAAAGTTATTTAGCCTACTTGGATGTCAGATTCATGTTGAAAAGGGTTTTAGTACTCTTGATATCAACTAGCCAGCTGAATTTGGTGAGTTTGAATAATACACAATGGTTGGTAACAAGAAACTGACCTGTTAATTCAAGGATAAAGACAAAATAGACAAAATTATACATGACAAACAGAAATAGCATCATTGAACTAGGGCTGGGTGGTATGGCCTTTTTTTAATATCGCAATATTTTAAGGCCATATCGCGATACACGATATATATCTCGATATTTTGCCTTAGCCTTGAATGAACACTTCATGCATATACTGTAATCACAGCAGTATGATGATACTATGTGTCTAAAAACATTCTTATTCATACTGCATTAATATATGCTCATTTTAAACTTTCATGCGGGAGGGAAATCACAACTAAAAAAATCACTATTTTTTTCATACGGTGTTGATCTGGAAATGTTTGCCTCGGCATTTTGATGGTGTGGGCGTGTGGCACCGAACGGAGATGTTGACGTGCAGAGTTTCAAACACTTCATTCTCTAGCAGGGGACTTTTCAAATGATGCTACATATTAGCAGTAATGCTACTTTTTATAGCAACGCTTTTGCTCCACACTTGACAAATTACGGTTGACGGTTCGACATATTCCCACTTGAAGCCAAACCACCGCCAGACATTTGTTACCAGATTCGCACCTTCTTTCTCTCGTATTACAGCTAGCATCACAGCTAACGTTACCCATGCTGCTACCTCTTTGCTGCGAGAGGGCGTATACGTATGTGACATGTGTAAGAAGGTGCCCTTGCTGTCTGTGAGAAGGAGGCAGCCGCCTTAACAACAAAGCGCAGCGGGAAACCCTGCAATTATACACCATAAAACATTAACAAAATGCTATGTCACATGAATGGTTATTAAAGTAATTACTTTGTGACATGAAAAAACACAAGTAATGTAAAAAAAACCTTGTGTTTACTTTTTGATATCAAAATAAAACACAAAGCAGTTTGGCTAATTAAGACGAAGTTTATTGAACAAGCTTTGTTCTTCTCCAACAACTTCCTAGTGTTTCAGTACAACAGTTTGGCCTGGAGTGTTAATATATGAGTGCCTTTCACATCGAATGAACAATCTTCACAGCCTGCGTTCAATTCGATGAGATTACTAAACATTTTAGCTAGTATTGATGTTATTTGAACACTGATACAGTTTGCAGTTAAATAAAGGACGAGTGAACATCCTAGTCAACAAAGTAAAGACTATAAAAACAAGTTGTGACAACGTTCTGCAAAACATCAAATAGTTTTTTCCCTTCGCTGTGTACTTTTAGTGTGGGGACACGTGTGTCCGTCTCCAATATTGTCCACACCTGTCTCCATCTAAACACGGCAGTGCGCTCTTAAACGCACGCCGGGAAGCGAGGGAAAATGACGTTAAACCAGGCGCTTGGCGCAGTTTATTCCGAGGGGAAATCTCCGCAGCAAAGTCGGTGTCGTTGGTCCGCCATTATTATCAGGCCAAACGACGCTAGTCCGCATGCGCCTGACTTTGTGTTGCAGAAAATGCATTAATAGATGACGGTTTTTCAGCAATTAAAACATTTAACGGTATTACTAACTATCGCAAAATGTCATTATACCGTTTACTGTTACATCTCTCGTCCATTAACAAGTAAAAAGTCAAGGGCGGTCACGGGATGTTCTTGCCGCAAATGTTGGTAAGTGGGCATTACGGCGAAAGACGAGGGAGGTCGCGGCACTTGCCGTGGTTGCTGCGATTAAATTGGAGCCCTGAAAGCGTGCCTAGTTCATGTATTTGGCTCAGGCTTTTTAAGACTGTATCTTTGTTAAAACGGTGTTGTTCAAATTAATATTGTCGCATGCGCATGTGTGTCCTGTGGAAACAGTGTTGTTAAACTTCGCATCGAGGCCAGCAAACATGTCGGAGACCATTGAGGACAAGATCAAGAACTACAGGACTGCGCCCTTCGACGCCCGATTCCCCAACACCAACCAGACCCGCAACTGCTTCCAGAACTACCTGGGTGAGGATCAACACATGATGCCACCGATCATATATTTACATATGATGTTTTAAAACACTCTTTAAGGCTATGTCTACACCAGTGGTTCTTACCTTTGTTGGAGGTACCGAACCCCACCAGTTTCATATGTGCATTTACCAAACCCTTCCTTAGTAAAAAATAAAATGTTTTTTTTTTCAAATTCAAGAAAAAGTTATGTTTTTTTACTGGTGCACAAAATGAACCGTGCATGAACATCACCTTGTTCAAAGAACAAAACCAACACCGTGCATGAACTCACAACAAATTACACACCTTACACCATACTTGCCAACCCTCCCGGATTTTCCAGGAGACTCCCGAAATTCAGCGCCTCTCCCGAAAACCTCCCGAGACACATTTTCTCCCGAAAATCTCCCGTAATTCAGGCGGACCTGGAGGCCACGCCCCCTCCAGGTCCGCATGGAGCAATGTTGTTGTAATATATTGAGTTGGAGGCAATAAACAGGCGAGGGGATGAAGTACGTCTCTTTACTGTAGACTTCAGAACAGACTCACACACTTGACGTCAGGTGCGCAACACCACGTAAATCGTTGGCCAACCAAAAAGTAACCACAGTACGCTATAGCCAACATTCACCAGGAGATGGCAACAGACAAACATAGATCACTCTATTACATTCCAGTCTCTCCATGTTTTCTCGCCATGGTAACATGTGATCCACATGCACTGTGCGCTGTCTCTGTCCCTCTTGAGATGTATATATATATAAAGAAAATACTTCACTTTCAGTGAATTCTAGCTATATATATATATATATATATATATATATATATATATATATATATATATATTTATTTTATCATATATATATATATATATATATTTTACTATATATATATATATACACAGTATATATATATGTATATATATAAATGAAATACTTCACTTGGTGAATTCTAGCTGTAAATATACTCCTCCCCTCTTAGCCACGCCCCCGCCCCACCTCGACCACGCCCCCCACCCCCCACCTCCCGAAATCGGAGGTGTCAAGGTTGGCAAGTATGCCTTCCACACATTACCATGAATTGATTAACGTGGACCCCGACTTAAACAAGTTGAAAAACTTATTCGGGTGTTACCATTTAGTGGTCAACTGTACGGAATATGTACTGTTCTGTGGAAACTGTACCGTATTTTCCGCACTATAAGGCGCACCGGATTATTAGCCGCACCTTCTATGAATTACATATTTCATAATTTTGTCCACCAATAAGCCGCCCCGGACTAAAAGCCGCGCCTACGCTGCGCTAAAGTGAATGTCAAAAAAACGCTGCGCTAAAGTGAATGTCAAAAAAACAGTCAGATAGTTCAGTCAAACTTTAATAATATATTGAAAACCAGCGTTCTAACAACTCTGTCCCAAAATGTACGCAAATGTGCAATCACAAACATAGTAAAATTCAAAATGGTGTAGAGCAATAGTAACATAATGTTGCTCGAACGTTAATGTCACAACACACAAAATAAACATAGCGCTCACCTTCTGAAGTTATTCTTCATTCGTAAATCCTTCGAATTCTTCGTCTTCGGTGTCCGAATTGAAAAGTTGCGCAAGCGTGGGATCCAAAATGGCCGGTTCCGTCTCGTAGAAGTCATCGGGAGTCAGTGTCGCTGTTGTTCTGTGAATCCTGCCTTCCGGAAAGCTCGGACCACAGTTGTGACCGAAATATCTGCCCAAGCATTTACGATCCACTGGCAGATGTTGGCGTATGTCGTCCGAGGCTGTCTGCCCGTCTTAGTGAAGGTGTGTTCGCCTTCGGAGCTGTGTGAAAAAAGCCACCCGGCCTCTTCGCGTAAACTTCCCTTAACCACTCGCTCATCTTTTCTTCATCCATCCATCCCTTCGAGTTAGCTTTTATGATGACGCCGGCTGGAAAGGTCTCTTTTGGCAAGGTCTTCCTTTTGAATATCACCATGAGTGGAAGTTAGCATGGCAAGCTAGAACCACAGTGAAGGATGACTTCTCATTCCCTGTGGAGCGAATATTCACCGTACGTGCTCCCGTTCCACAGTGCGGTTCAGTTGCTGTGAAATACGGTAGTAATCCGTGTGCGGATGGAGAGATTGCGTCTTTTTATGACCCGGATCGTTTAGTAGGAGCCATTTTGTGGTCTTTACAGATGTAAACAGGAAATGAAACGTACGGTGATATCCGCGCGTTTTTTCTTCTTCTTCCGGGGGCGGGTGAAGCGCTTCCTGTTCTATGGGGGCGGGTGAAGCGCTTCCTGTTCTATGGGGGCGGGTGCTTTCCTTGGCGGTTGCTTGCGTAGAAGAAGAAGCGCTTCCTGTTCTACCGGGAAAAAAGATGGCGGCTGTTTACCGAAGTTGCGAGACCGAAACTTTATGAAAATGAATCGTAATAAAGCGCACCGGGTTATTAGGCGCACTGTCAGCTTTTGAGAAAAATTGTGGTTTTTAGGTGCGCCTTATAGTGCGGAAAATACGGTACTGTTTCATATAATGTATTCTCTTCCTTTGCAATCTGCTAGTAAAAGTTTCAATCGATCAATCAAACAACCTGCAAATCAGATGGATAATTAGAGGGAACATTGTTTAGGAGTATCTATAATACGCCGATAGGGAGAAGTTTTTATTTACATGATAAGTCGGATGTGTCTCTACCTCCGTGGCGGAGGCTCCGCCGAACCCCTGAGGCCGACTCACCGAACCCCTAGGGTTCGATCGAACCCAGGTTAAGAACCACTGGTCTACACTAAGCCGGATAACCCCTGAAACAAATAATTATTTAGCGTAAGCCCTGTTTCAGCCACACTAAACTATCCTTTAAGGCAGTGTTTTTCAACCTTTTTTGAGCCAAAGCACATTTTTTTGATTGAAAAAATGAAGAGGCACACCACCAGCAGAAAACATAAAAAAATTAAACTCAGCAGCCGATATTAACAATAAAAAGTCATTGTCGCAATTGTTGGGTATGACTTTAAAGCATAACCAACCATGCATCAATATAGCTCTTGTCTCAAAGTAGGTGTACTGTCCCCACCTGTCACATCACCCCCTGACTTATTTTGACTTTTTTGGTGTCTTCCTGTGCGTAGTGTTTTAGTTCTTGTCTTGCACTCCTATTTTGGTGGCTTTTTCTCTTTTCTTGGTATTTTCCTGTAGCAGTTTCATGTCTTCCTTTGAGTGATATTTCCCGCATCTACTTTGTTTTAGCAATCAAGAATATTTCAGTTGTTTTTATCCTTTTTTGTGGGGACATTGTTGATTGTCATGTCACGTTTGGATGTACTTTGTGGACGCCCGTCTTTGCTCCACAGTAAGTCTTTGCTGTCGTCCAGCATTCTGTTTTTTTTTTCTCTTTTGTAGCCAGTTCACTTTTAGTTTCGTTCTGCATAGCCTTCTCTAAGCTTCAATGCCGTTTCTTAGGGGCACTCACCTTTTGTTTATTTTTGGTTTAAGCATTAGACACCTTTTTACCTGCACACTGCCTCCCGCTGTTTCCGACATCTCCAAAGCAATTAGCTACCTGCTGCCACCTACTGATATGGAAGAGTATTACACGGTTACTCTGCCAAGCTCGAGACCGCACCGACACTCAACAACAACTAGAGATGCGCGGTTTGCAGACACAACCGCGGAGTCCGTGGATTATCCGCGGGTTGGGCGGTTGAAATAAAAAAAAAATTAGATTTTATCCGCGGGTCGGGTCGGGCGGAATGAAATTAAAAAAAAAAAGATTTTAAATAGATTCAGGCGGGTGGCAGTTAAACCAATTCGGAAATATATATACATAGTTAAATGTTGTTACCCACATACGAAAAACGAGCAGGCACCTGCAGCATATGCCACAACAGAAGAAGAAGAAAAAAAGAGATGGCAACGCCGGCAGCAAACGTGGTACGCGACAAACTAAAAAAGGGAATACTAAAGACCAGGGGGAAAAAAGGCCAGAAAAGTTCAGCGTGGACTCGATTTTATGAGGTTGTAAATCAGGATGATAGTACCGTATTTTCTGCACTATTAGCCGCACCTAAAAACCACAAATGTTCTCAAAAGCTGACAGTGCGGCTTATAACCCGGTGCGCTTTATATATGGATTAATATTAAGATTCATTTTCATAAAGTTTAGGTCTCGCAACTACGGTAAACAGCCGCCATCTTTTTTCCCCGTAGAAGAGGAAGCGCTTCTTCTTCTACGGTAAGCAACCGCCAAGGTAAGCACCCGCCCCCGTAGAAGAAGAAGCGCGCGGATATTACGTTTCATTTCATTTGTGTGTTTACATCTGTAAAGACCACAAAATGGCTCCTATTAAGAGACACGCGTACAACGCAGAATTCAAACTCAAGGCAATAAGTCACGCAGTAGAACACGGAAATAGAGCAGCAGCAAGAGAAGTGAACATAAATGGTGCGTAGGTAGAGGAAGCAACAAGATGACCTGCGCCACTAAGACAGGGAGACAGCGCCGGACGACATACGCCAACATCTGCCAGTGGATTGTAAATGCCTGGGCGGATATATCGGTCTCAACTGTGGTCCGAGCTTTCCGGAAGGCAGGATTCATGGAACTGCTGGACAACAACAGCGACACTGACTATGATGACTTCGACGAGACGGAGCCGGCCATTTTGGATGCCGTATTCGCCCAACTTGTTAATTCAGACACTGAAGAAGAATTCGAGGGATTTATGGATGAGGAATAATTTCAGAAAGTGAGCTTTAAATGTTTATTTTGTGTGTTGTGTGACATTAACGTTCGAGCATTGAGTGTTACTATTTTTGTGATTGCACATTTGCACATTACATTTTGGGGGTGAACAGAGTTGTTAGAACGCTGGTTTGTAATATATTATTAAAGTTTGACTGACCTATCTGACTGTTTTTTTGACATTCCTTTTAGCGCAGTGTAGGCGCGGCTTATAACCCGGGGCGGCTTATAGGTGAACAAAGTTTTGAAATATGCCATTCATTGAAGGTGCGGCTAATAACCCGGGGCGGCTTATAGTGCGGAAAATACGGTAATGCTGGCTACGTGATTTGCAAGAGCTGCGACGCTGTTTATGTCTACGACAGTCACAAAACCGGGACATCTAACATGGTGCATCACATTTGTGCAAAACCCCGAATCTCCACAAAAACCCTGAGCATGAGCAGTTTCATCCGCCGTGATCCCAGAAGAGTGCCACAGGATGTTAAAACAAGATAGAACGCAGCTGCCTGCAGCAGTTTGAGTGGCGCGAGCGCTCTTGGAGGTGCGCTCAGCGCGGCTCCCAGATGATTGCGCACTGGTGTGCGTCTGGGCCGTGACAGCGTGGCACACATTGAATGTCTCTGCTGCATTGGATCAGTCTCCTTTCTTTAACAGGCAAAAGCTTTATAACCTCACTAATGCCTTGCATCGTCTATATTAGATATATAACAACGGGCGGGTGCGGGCGGGTGCGGTTTTGATTAAATGTTAGTTCGGGTGGATGCGGATGGTTGACGACTTTTGTGATGCGGTTGCGGATGAAATAATTGCCTATCCGCGCATCTCTAACAACAACACATCATTTGCAGACTAATTACTGGTCTGCAAAAAATATTTTTTACCCCAAATAGGTGAAAGTAGATAATCTCCCACGGCACATCAGACTGAATCTCACGGCACACTAGTGTGCCGCGGCACAGTGGTTGAAAAACACTGGTGTAAGGAACAAACGGGTACACTTACTGTACAAATGTGATTATGAATTCTTATTCTGTTTCATCTTACTAGCATGTTACCTTTCACATCTTGAAGTTCGAGTAGATTCTCTGTTTAATTCCTTCATTTCTGTGTGCAAGAGTCTGGACTGCCATTAATAGTTCTGCTGCTCGATGACTATGCAGGTTTATGTGGAGACTCTTATTCTGAAATCTCCTATTTTGAAACTTCGGCTTTAGTTTTTTTTTAATGACTGCTCGCTTTCCATCGGCACAGAAGTCATCGTCCAAGTGAGTTTTCCCATTGTTTTATTTCCCAGACTTCCACAGGTGCAACAAGGCCCTGTCGGCCAAAGACCAGGACATAGCCCCCTGCGAGTGGTACCAGAAGGTCTACAAAAGCCTTTGTCCCATTAACTGGGTGAGTTGGAAAGACGATTCCCTTAAATGTATATTTAAACTAGAGATGTGCATGCTGATACAACTTTTGCACTACCGATATTGGAACCTTGACTATTGGCCGACACTTGACGTATGTGCAACGCAGGTACCGTAACATGGTATCATTGGATTTTACGTGAATCTGTGCCCGGTATGACCGGCGGGATTCGATCAATGCCAAAAATGTACGGGATTTGGTGCCTATCCTTAAATACCAGAAATAAATGGAAATGTTGCAATAAGAATTGTTTGTTTTAGTCATGGTACTCTTAGAAAAATGAAGATACATTTTAAAAATGTACTACAAGACAAAAGTGGAAACAATATTTTTATCTATGACAAACTAGGGCTGGGCGATATATGGAATATACTCGATATATCGCGGGTTTGTCTCTGTGCGATATAGAAAATGACTATATGGTGATATTGGAGTATACAGTTAGGTCCATAAATATTTGGACATTGACACAATTTTCAGTATTCCAGCTCTGTACAACACCACAATGGATTTGAAATGAAACAATCAAGATGTGCTTTAAGTGCAGACTTTGAGCTTTAATTTGAGGGTATTTACATCCAAATCAGGTGAACGGTGTAGGAATTACAACACATTTTATATGTGCCTTTCACTTTTTAAGGGACCAAAAGTAATTGGGCAATTGGCTACTCAGCTGTTCCATGGCCATGTTTGTGTTATTCCCTTGTTTTTTTTCTTCATTTATTTCATTTACAAAGAGCAGATTAAAGGCCTAGAAGGCATTTTAAGTGTGGTATATTAATTTAGAATCTGGGGAGGTCATCTCTCAATATAAAGTCCAAAGAGCTGTCATTATCAGTGAAGCAAGCCATCATTAGGCCTGAAAATCAAAACAAAGCCATCAGAGAGATAGCAAAAACATGAGGTGTGGCCAAATCAACTGTTTGGTACATTCTTAAAAAGAGAGAACACACTGCTGAGCTCACCAACACCAAAAGACCTGGAAGACCACGGAAAACAAGTGTGGTGGATGACAGACAAATCCTTTCCCTTGTCAAGAAAAAGCCCTTCACAACAGTTGGGCAGATCAAGAAAACTCTCCAAGAGGTAGGTGTATCTGTGTCCAAGTCAACAATTAAGAGACGACTTCACCAGAGGAAATACAGAGGTTTCATCACAAGGTGTAAACCATTGGTGAGCCTCAAAAACAGGAAGGTCAGATTAGAGTTTGCCAAGAAACATGTAAAAGAGCCTGTGCAGTTTTGGAACAACATCTTATGGACAGATGAGACAAAGATCAACGTCTAGCAGAATGGTGGAAAGAGAATAGTATGGAGGAGGGAAGGAACTGCTCAAGATCCAAAGCATAGCAGCTCATCAGTGAAGCATGGTGGTGGTAGTGGCATGCATGGCTGCCAGTGGAACTGAATCTCCTATATTTATTGATGATGTGACAGCTGACAAAAGCAGCAGAATGAATTGTGAAGTGTTTCGGGCAATATTATCTGCTCATATTCAGCCAAATGCTTCAAAACTCATTGGACGGCACTTCACAATGCAGATGGACAATGACCCCAAGCATACTGTGAAAGCAACCAAATTGTTTTTTAAGGCAAAGAAGTAGAATGTTCTGCAATGGCCAAGTCAATCACCTGACCTGAATCCTATTGAGCATGCATTTCACTTGCTGAAGACAAAACTGAAGGGAAAATGCCCAAAGAACAAGCAGGAAGTGAAGACAGCTGCAGCAGAGCATCACCAGGGATCAAACCCAGCGTCTGGTGATGTCTATGGGTTCCACACTTCAGGCTGTCATTGACTGCAAAGAATTTGCAACAAAGTATTAAAAAGTGACAATTTTATTTATGATTATATTAGTTTGTCCAATTACTTTTGGTCTCTTAAAAAGTGGAAGGCACATATACAATGTGTTGTAATTCCTACACCGTTCACCTGATTTGGATGTGAATACCCTCAAATTAAAGCTCAAAGTCTGCACTTAAAGCACATCTTGATTGTTTCATTTCAAATCCATTGTGGTGCTGTACAGAGCTGGAATACTGAAAATTGTGTCAATGTCCAAATATTTATGGACCTAACTGTACGTTCTAACGCAGTTGCTTTTGGCTGCGGGCATTACACTACAGGCGTTTATCACTCTTTCTTGCCTCTGCTTCTCACAGAGACTTAAAACAAGCGCACCTTCTCACATATGTCACATACTGTCGCGCGTGCAACGTCATTCGCCCTTGCGGAGCAGACAGGTAGCGAAATGGCTAATGTTAGCTGTGATGCTAGCGGTGCGGTGCGAGTGGTAATATGAGAGAAAGAAGGTGGCAACCTGGTAACAAATGAAGGAAGAATAATTAATTCCCAAGAAAAACAGCACGGGGTCCATCGTCTGGCGGTGGTTTGGCTTCAAGCGGGAAGATGTTGAACAGACAACCGTAATATGTCAAGTATGCGGCAAAAAAGTTGCTACAAAAAGTAGTATTACTGCTAATTTGTAGCATCAACACTAAACGGTCCCTAGTGTGTGAATGTGAGTGTGAATGTTGTCTGTCCATCTGTGTTGGCCCTGCGATGAGATGGCGATTTGTCCAGGGTGCACCCCGCCTTCCGCCTGAATGCAGCTGAGATTGGCTCCAGCAACCCCCGCGCGACCCCAGCAAGGACAAGCGGTAGAAAATGGATGAATGGGAATATGAAAAGTCACCCGCTAGAGAATGAGGAGTGCCTGAAACTCCGCATGTCAACATCTCCGGCCGGTGCCACACCCACAAATGCCCAAGCAACCATTTCCAGATCAACACCGTATGAAAAGAATAGTCAACAACAGAAAGAGATAACGTCCGCAAGAACCTACCACATAGTGAAGGATATACACTATTTGAATTCCTATTACCGTATTTCCTCGAAATACGAGCGAAACGAGTTTGACCCCGCGGTAATTCTAGGCATGCGCTAATTATTTTGCGGAACGAGTTTGACCCGGCGGTAATTCTAGGCATGCGCTATTTATTTTGCGAAACGAGTTTGACCCGGCGGTAATTCTAGGCATATGCTAATTATTTTGCGAAACGAGTTTGACCCGGCGGTAATTCTAGGCATATGCTAATTATTTTGTGAAACGAGTTTGACCCGGCGGTAATTCTAGGCATGCGTTAATTATTTAGCGAAACGAGTTTGACCCGGCGGTAATTCTAGGCATGCGCTAATTATTTAGCAAAACGAGTTTGACCCGGCGGTAATTCTAGGCATGCACTAATTATTTTGCGAAACGAGTTTGACCCGGCGGTAATTCTAGGCATGCGCTAATTATTTTGCGAAACGAGTTTGACCCGGCGGTAATTCTAGGCATATGCTAATTATTTTGCGAAACGAGTTTGACCCGGCAGTAATTCTAGGCATGCGCTAATTATTTAGCGAAACGAGTTTGACCCGGCGGTAATTCTAGGCATGCGCTAATTATTTAGCGAAACGAGTTTGACCCGGCAGTAATTCTAGGCATGCGCTAATTATTTTGCGAAACGAGTTTGACCCGGCGCTAATTCTAGGCATGCGCTAATTATTTTGCGAAACGAGTTTGACCCGGCGGTAATTCTAGGCATGCGCTAATTATTTTGCGAAACGAGTTTGACCCGGCGGTAATTCTAGGCATGCGCTAATTATTTTGCGAAACGAGTTTGACCCGGCGGTAAATCGAGGCATGCGCATACTATATACCCGGCGGCAATTCAAGGAAATACGGTATGCAGCTCATTTTTATTTGACACTTATGGAAATATATTGTGTGACATCATGCACAAAAGTGCACGTTATTTGTTTTAAACTATTGTAGTGGCGTTATGTACAAAAAGTGCACTTTAATTTAGTGTTGTTTTGATATGTCATCTTAGTGACATCATGCACAAAAGTGCACGTTATTTGTTTTAAACTATTGTAGTGGCGTTATGTACAAAAAGTGCACTTTAATTTAGTGTTGTTTTCATGTCATCTTCGTGACATCATGCACAAAAGTGCATGATGTCAACTCATGATGCACTTTCTGTTTTGAAATGACATGAATGTTTGTGCCACTGTTTAATAAATACACTTTTGGTAAATTAACTTAGTTGTGATTTCCCTCTCTGCATGAAAGTTTAAAAGTAGCATATATTAATGCAGTATGAAGAAGAATGTTTTAATGTAGACACATAGAATCATCATACTGCTGTGATTATATGCATCAAGTGTTCATTCAAGGCTAATGCAAAATATGGAGATATATATCGTGTATCGTGACATGGCCTAAAAATATCGAGATATTAATAAAAGGCCATATCGCCCAGCCCTAGGACAAACAGTACCGTATTTTTAGGACTATAAGTCGCAGTTTTTTTCATAGTTTGCGATTTATACATGTGTTTTTCCTTCTTTATTATGCATTTTAGGCAGGTGCGACTTATACTCCGGTGCGAGTTATACTCCGAAAAATACGGTAATTACACTGGGAAAAGGTAAAAATTAATAATAAACTGAGTGACAAAAATTACAAGGGAAAAGTAAAATATTTTTTGTTGAATAAATGTGTAACATTGCAGGATAGAAGTAGTGATTATAGAGATAAATCATTCAAATAAAATGTTTCTCAGGAACATCAAAATCATGGCTTTTGTAATACCGTATTTTTCGGAGTATAAGTCGCCCCGGAGTATAAGTCGCACCGGCCGAAAATGCATAACAAAGAAGGAAAAAAACATATATAAGTCGCATTTTTGGGGGAAATGTTTTTGATAAAAGCCAACACCAAGAATAGACATTTGAAAGGCAATTTAAAATAAATCAAGAATAGTGAACAACAGGCTGAATAAGTGTACGTTATATGAGGCATAAATAACCAACTGGTATGTTAACGTAACATATTATGGTAAGAGTCATTCAAATAACTATAACATATAGAACATGCTATACGTTTACCAAACAATCTAATCGCTATATCCCATGAAATCTTATACGTCTAGTCTCTTACGTGAATGAGCTAAATAGTATTATTAGATATTTTACGCTAATGTGTTAATCATTTCACACATAAGTCGCTCCTGAGTATAAGTCGCACCACCGGCCAAACTGAAAAAAACTGCGACTTATAGTCCGAAAAATATGGTACTGTCTTCTTTAAAAAAAAAAAAAAAAAGTGTCTAACTTATTTGTTTGGTCATAATATTGTCATTGATGTCTGATTGTTCTCCTGCAGGTTGAAAGATGGGACGAGCAGATAGAGAACGGATCTTTCGCCGGGAAAATATGACTTATTGTTATCATCAATCAGGACTTTAGCAGGATGTATTTAGTTACTTTAAACCTAATACCTCCCGCCAAGTCATGTTATTAACTTAACAACCTTTCAACCTGCAAGTATCAATGTGATGTATAGTCAACTGTCAATAAATACAGCACACACGTATTGTAGTGTTTAGTCTCCTTATTAGACACTTTGCTTACTCTTTAAAGCCATAAATGTTCTCATTCTTAGGACTATTTGAATGTATACGTACAAACCCCGTTTCCATATGAGTTTGGAAATTGTGTTAGATGTAAATATAAACGGAATACAATGATTTGCAAATCCTTTTCAACCCATATTCAATTGAATGCACTACAAAGACAACATATTTCATGTTCAAACTCATTAACTTTATTTTTTTTTTTGCAAATAATAATTAACTTAGAATTTCATGGCTGCAACACGTGCCAAAGTAGTTGGGAAAGGGCATGTTCACCACTGTGTTACATGGCCTTTCCTTTTAACAACACTCAGTAAGCGTTTGGGAACTGAGGAGACACATTTTTTAAGTTCCTCAGGTGGAATTCTTTCCCATTCTTGCTTGATGTACAGCTTAAGTTGTTCAACAGTCCGGGGGTCTCCGTTGTGCTATTTCAGGCTTCATAATGCGCCACACATTTTCAATGGGAGACAGGTCTGGACTACAGGCAGGCCAGTCTAGTACCCGCACTCTTTTACTATGAAGCCACGTTGATGTAACACGTGGCTTGGCATTGTCTTGCTGAAACAAGCAGGGGCGTCCATGGTAACGTTGCTTGGATGGCAACATATGTTGCTCCTAAACCTATATGTACCTTTCAGCATTAATGGTGCCTTCACAGATGTGTAAGTTACCCATGTCTTGGGCACTAATACACCCCCATACCATCACAGATGCTGGCTTTTACACTTTGCGCCTATAACAATCCGGATGGTTCTTTTCCTCTTAGGTTCGGAGGACACGACGTCCACAGTTTCCAAAAACAATTTGAAAAGTGGACTCGTCAGACCACAGAACACTTTTCCACTTTGTATCAGTCCATCTTAGATGAGCTTAGGCCCAGCGTTTCTGGGTGTTGTTGATAAACGGTTTTCGCCTTGCATAGGAGAGTTTTAACTTGCACTTACAGATGTAGCGACCAACTGTAGTTACTGACAGTGGGTTTCTTTAGTGTTCCTGAGCCCATGTGGTGATATCCTTTACACACTGATGTCGCTTGTTGATGCAGTACAGCCTGAGGGATGGAAGGTCACGGGCTTCGCTGCTCCAGATTCTCTGAACCCTTTGATGATATTACGGACCGTAGATGGTGAAATCCCTAAATTCATTGCAATAGCTGGTTGAGAAAGGTTTTTCTTAAACTGTTCAACAATTAGCTCACGCATTTGTTGACAAAGTGGTGACCCTCGCCCCATCCTTGTTTGTGAATGACTGAGCATTTCATGGAATCTACTTTTATACCCAATCATGGCACCCACCTGTTCCCAATGTGCTTGTTCACCTGTGGGATGTTCCAAATAAGTGTTTGATGAGCATTCCTCAACTTTATCAGTATTTATTGCCACCTTTCCCAACTTCTTTGTCACATGTTGCTGGCATCAAATTCTAAAGTTAATGATTATTTGCAAAAAAAAAAATGTTTATCAGCTTGAACATCAAATATGTTGTGTTTGTAGCATATTCAACTGAATATTGGTTGAAATTGATTTGCAAATCATTGTATTCCGTTCATATTTACATCTAACAAAATTTCCCAACTCATAGAAACGGGGTTTGTACAAAATAATTACAATAAATGTGCAAACGTGAAAAATATAACCACACTACTATAGTGTCGTACATTTGAAGTTACAATGGTGTGCTGAAGGTGAAATGTAATACCGACTGTAAACACACGGTGTCACTGTTGGGCACAGTATATTCCAAATGTATTTGCAGTGAAACGCTGACGACTGTAGTCCCACATTTTCTTTCAACATGTCTACTGCACAAGCTTTGATGTCACTTTCTGGGCTAATTGTTTGGCAGTTTCGCAACACGACAGTTGCTCATCTGCGTCTGTAGTTTTCCTCTATTACCACATCCTGCAAACTATGCTGAGCGCGTCCTGACAAGCCTGGGTGAGTTCATTCAGCACACAATGCATGTCGCCCCCTGGTGGGCATGGTCAAAATGCAGCCATTTGTGCAAAATAGGAACATTTTTATTGGGGCGTCTATGAAATCAGAGGTGTCAAACAGCTACGTTATAATATTATTAAGATGCCCTCCAAACGCCTCCCTGGGGAGGTATTCAGGGCACGTCTGACCGGTATGAGGCCACAGGGAAGACCCAGAACGCGTTTTGGAGATTTTGTCTCCCAGCTGGCCTGGGAACACCTTGGGATCCCGTTGGGAAGAAATGACCGAAGTCGCCGAGAAGAGGATAAGTCTGGACTTCTTGTCTTATAGGCTCCTGCCGACGGACGGATGGATGAAGAACAAAGCTTAGTTGAGGACTACTGCTGTAGAAGACATCTCATATTTTGTACAAGTATGCTGGAATTACGGTGGAAAGCAGGAGCGTTCAGATGTGGTTTGTAGTCATGGTCAGTTCAATCAGTCAATCAATCAAAGTTTATTTTTATAGCCCTTAATCACAAGTGTCTCAAAGCGCTGCACAAGCCACAACGACATCCTCGGTTCAGAGCCCACATCAGGGCAAGAAAAAACTCAACCCAACGGGATGCAATGAGAAACCTTGGAGGGGACCTCAGATGTGGGGACCCCGCCCTGGGCGACCGGCGCAATGGATGTCGAGTGGATCTGGTTAATAGAGTGAGAGTCCAGTCTATAGTCGATCTAGCATAATGTGAGAGTTCAGTCCATAGTGGATCTAACATAATAGTGAGAGAGTCCAGTCCATAGTGGATCTAACGTAATAGTGAGAGTCCAGTCCATAGTGGATCTAACATAATAGTGAGAGTCCAGTCCATAGTGGATCTAACATAATAGTGTGAGAGTCCAGTCCATAGTGGATCTAACATAATAGTGTGAGAGTCCAGTCCATAGTGGATCTAACATAATAGTGAGAGTCCAGTCCATAGTGGATCTAACATAATAGTGTGAAAGTCCAGTCCATAGTGGATCTAACATAATAGTGTGAGAGTCTAGTCCATAGTGGATCTAACATAATAGTGTGAGAGTCCAGTCCATAGTGGATCTAACATAATAGTGTGAGAGTCCAGTCCATAGTGGATCTAACACAATAGTGTGAGAGTCCAGTCCATAGTGGATCTAACATAATAGTGTGAGAGTCCAGTCCATAGTGGATCTAACATAATAGTGGGAGTCCAGTCCATAGTGGATCTAACATAATAGTGTGAGAGTCCAGTCCATAGTGGATCTAACGTAATAGTGAGAGTCCAGTCCATAGTGGATCTAACATAATAGTGTGAAAGTCCAGTCCATAGTGGATCTAACATAATAGTGAGAGTCCAGTCCATAGTGGATCTAACATAATAGTGTGAGAGTCCAGTCCATAGTGGATCTAACACAATAGTGTGAGAGTCCAGTCCATAGTGGATCTAACATCATAGTGTGAGAGTCCAGTCCATAGTGGATCTAACATCATAGTGTGAGAGTCCAGTCCATAGTGGATCTAACATAATAGTGTGAGAGTCCAGTCCATAGTGGATCTAACACAATAGTGTGAGAGTCCAGTCCATAGTGGATCTAACACAATAATGTGAGAGTCCAGTCCATAGTGGATCTAACATAATAGTGTGAGAGTCCAGTCCATAGTGGATCTAACATAATAGTGAGAGAGTCCAGTCCATAGTGGATCTAACATAATAGTGTGAGAGTCCAGTCCATAGTAGATCTAACATAATATTGTGAGAGTCCAGTCCATAGTGGATCTAACATAATAGTGTGAGAGTCCAGTCCATAGTGGATCTAACATATTAGTGTGAGAGTCCAGTCCATAGTGGATCTAACATAATAGTGAGAGAGTCCAGTCCATAGTGGATCTAACATAATAGTGTGAGACTCCAGTCCATAGTGGATCTAACATAATAGTGTGAGACTCCAGTCCATAGTGGATCTAACATAATAGTGTGAGAGTCCAGTCCATAGTGGGTCTAACATAATAGTGTGAGAGCCCAGTCCATAGTGGATCTAACATAATAGTGTGAGAGTCCAGTCCATAGTGGATCTAACATAATAGTGTGAGAGTCCAGTCCATAGTGGATCTAACATAATAGTGTGAGAGTCCAGTCCATAGTGGATCTAACATAATAGTGAGAGAGTCCAGTCCATAGTGGATCTAACATAATAGTGAGAGAGTCCAGTCCATAGTGGGGCCAGCAGGGGATAATCTTGAGTGGAGACAAGTCAGCAGCGCAGAGACGTCCCCAACTGATGCACAGATGAGTGGTCCAACCCGGGTTCCGACTTTTAACAGCTAACGCGTCATCTGTGGTCACCTGATAACCTCTGCATGCAGGAGAGGGGTGGCAGGACAGAAAAGAGACGGCAGATCAACTGGTCTAAAAGGGGGTCTATTTAAAGACTAGAGTATACAAATGAGTTTTAAGTTGGGAGTTCAGTTGGTGCTGCTCTTGGTGCCGCTGAATCCAACACCCTGAGTCACAATGACGGTCTCCAACTGCAAAGTTGTTACTGTTTGTTCACGCTAGCCGCTGAGGCCGGTTTCACACTGTTGATAAAATGGCAGAAGGTTGTAATAGCCCTACATATAATAAACCCCAACAATCTACAACTTTGGACTTCCACAGATTGTCAGTGAACCATGTCGTCATTTCCAGACCCAACTCATTGGTCAATCTCGATGATTGACCAATTATTGGACGGCAGACGGTACAGTCATTGGCTCTGATCCTGCTCCCTGAGCAGGTTAGCTTCTGCTCGCAAGTTACCGTAGTGACGGATCCCATTTTATTTTTGCAAATAAAATCTCAATGTCTGTCGCTTTTCAGCTCCGGCTCGCTCTTCCGCTTGCTTTTCAGCCGCGTTCGTTGTCTTCCTGTGGCTCTCTCTCGCTCTCGTTCAGCATCCGCTTCTCGCTGGCTCCTTCTCTCATCTCCGCCTCTCTCCCCGATGTTCACGTCTGTCGCACTTTTATACGGTGCGAGAGGATTAGCCGATTGTGACCAGGTGCGCGATCCACGCACCTGGTAACAATTGCGGCGTCGATCACGGCGCGCCTCGCCGCTTGCTTGCCCTCGCCACCATCTTGGAGTGGGCTCCGGTGTGCCCTGCCCCGCCGCTGGACCGCCGGCCACGCCTCCTCACCGTCATCTTGGAGCGGGCTCTGGTGGGGCACGCCTCTCTGTCGGTCTGCCGGCCCCGCCTCCCAACAATGACATTCAGACTTTACTTCAATCAATAACGGAGCAGCATCTCCTCATCCGTTAACAAAAACAACAACAACAACAACACCCAAAATGTGTCCCGTGAAAAAAACATCCGACCGGAACTCTCTAATAACTAAAGTTCCTTGGGTGAATAATGTAAACTCCCTACACCGGTATATTTTAGCGCTTCCATGGTGAGTTTACTGACCGATATAAGTAAGAACTTTACACTACTTTGTATTAGAAATGGCAACAGCGGAGGACCACAAGAAGATAGGTTTCTTCTTTTTCTCTATCGCCTACGGCGTCGTCACCGACTACAAAGGCTGACGAGCGCAAATTTTCAGGATTTATGCAGATCCCAAATACAGATCAGCAGTGTGGAATCCGTTCCCTACCCGTTCCACGTTTACCACGTCACAGGAGCCAGGCGTGCCGCTCACTGTTAAAGACAACAGATGATTAGATCACCACGTACCACCTGTGAAATCTAATCACCTGCCAGCTGTGTCTCGCCGTTCAGCACACACCCCGCCCTCAACACCATTGACAGAGGCGGTGACCTTTGCTCCTGCAGGTGCGCTGATCACGCTCTCCCTCAAGCAGGTACCAGAAGGTAAGAAAAGTTGCTTTTGCGTAATATTGCGAAACAAAACGCCAGATAATATGTCTTACCTTATACACACACCATAATAATACTCCTATGTTTAATGCGCTGACAATCCATCAAGCGGTGTGACTTCATAGCTTACCAAAGTCGTACTAAAACATTTTGATAGATTTTTTGAGCGCCGTGTGTAATGTTCTATATTTTCAATGGCACATATAAAATGTTGGTGTTGTTTACTTGAGTCATATTGTCATCGTAGTGCAGCCTACACATATCTCTTATGTGTGACTGCCATCTACCGGTCACACTTATCATTACATCATGTACCAAATAAAATAGCTTCGAGGTCGGTAAGCAAAACCAGAATTATTCCGTACATTAGGCGCACCGTGTTTTGAGAAAATGAAAGGATTTTAAGTGCGCCTTATAGTCCGGAAAATACGGTACTAGCTGTTGGTGCTGGTACAAAGCAGTACTGTTTTGTTTATTCACACTTAATCCTTAAATTTATCCTGGATAAGTAGACATTCTCAGTGTCTGCCATATCATTCATTAGTAAGGGCTGTACTGGTGTGTCATTTTTTTTATTCATCTTCACTTTCATGTCATTGTGTCCCTCTGGCCAAGGTTGGCGGAGGACAGGTTGCCATGGCGATGGGACGTGCGGCACAGAAAAGTCCGGAGAATGAATCGAGTGGTTTTGCATCACGATCTGCAAGTTCCTTTTTTTCCCCTCCCTTACTCGGTGTGGTACGTTCTGAAGCAAAATGACATTTCACGTAAGAAGTGACTGCAATAAGTGGCTGTAACAGTTGATGACGTCATGATTGTTGCGCAACATCCTTTGTGTCAATGAATGTTTGTAATTGTGCATTGGAAACACTACTCTACTTTATTACCTGAGAGTCAATGAAACGATTGTTGTCAAGTTAAGCAAATACCCTGAGTTTTTATGTTTTCTAATACAAATGATAATATTACAAAAAAAGTTAATACAATTCATATATGAAAAAAAATTCATTAGGCCAATGAATCTTATAGAAACTCATTATGTATACTATTTTTTTATTTTTTAATGTAAGATTATGAGAATATGTTTTTCTTCCAGTAAATAATTTAATAAAAAATACAGGAGGGAATTACTGTAATGAGAATGTAATATAAATATTATATAAAAATAATAATATGAGAATACAGTTGTTTTTTTTGGAAAATATTTAATATTATGAGGGGAAAAAATTCCCCAGTAAAATAGTTAATTAAAAATTGCTGTACTGAGAATATGATGGAAATTATTTATAAAATAAATAAATACATTTATAGTATAAGAATAAAGTCATGTTTCTTTTTGGAAAATATTTACAATTATAGAAAAAGTTGTAATACAATGAAAGGACACAAAAACAAATCTTATTTTTCTCTGAGGTATGTACAATTGTCGAATGTAAATGTCCTCAAAACAAAAAATAATACATTTTTAAGAAATTTTATATACAAATCATAATATGAGAATAAAGTTGTGTTTTTTTTTTGGAAAATATTTAATATGAGAAATTAAAAAATCCCCAGTAAAATAGTTAATAAAAAATTGCAAGAGTAAATTGCTGTAATGAGAATACGATGGAAATGATATATACAATAAATAAATAAATACATTTATAGTATGAGAATAAAGTAACGTTTCTTTTTGGAAAATATTTACTATTATGAAAAAAGTTGTAATATAATGAAAGGACACAAAAAAAATCATATTTTTATCTGAGGTATGTAAAATTGTCGAATGTCATTAAAACAAAAAATAATTTATTTTTTAGAAATATTATATAAAAATCATAATATGAGAATAAAGTCGTGTTTTTTTTGGAAAATATTTAATATGACAAAAAACAATTTCCCCAGTAAAATAGTTAATTAAAAATTGCAGGAGTAAATTGCTGTAATGAGAATACGATGGAAATGATATATAAAATAAAAAAGTATGAGAATAAAGTAACGTTTGTTTTTGGAAAATATTTAATATTATAAAAAAAGTTGTAATATAATGAAAGGACACAAAAAAAAATCATATTTTTCTCTGAGGTATGTACAATTGTCGAATGTAAATGTCAGTAAAACAAAAATAGTACATTTTAAAGAAATATTATATAAAAATCATAGTATGAGAAGAAAGTTGTGGTTTGTTTTGGAAAATATTGAATATTATGAGAACAAAAAAATTCCCCAGTGAAATAGTTAATTAAAAATTGCAGGAGTAAATTGCTGTAATGAGAATACGATGGAAATAATATCAAAAAACAAAACAAAACAAAAAACATTTATAGTATGAAAATAAAGTCACGTTTCTTTTTGGAAAATATTTAATATTATAAAAAAAGTTGTAATATAATGAAAGGACACAAAATATCATATTTTTCTCTGAGGTATGTAAAATTGTCGAATTTAAATGTCATTAATACAAAAAATAATATATTTTTAAGAAATATTATATAAAAATCATAATATGAGAATAAATTCGTGTTTTTTTTTTGAAAATATTTAATATGAGAAAAAAAAATCCCCAGTAAAATAGTTAATTAAACATTGCAAGAGTAAATTGCTGTACTGAGAATACGATGGAAATGATATATAAAATAAATAAATAAACAAATACATTTATAGTATGAGAATAAAGTTCTTTTTGGAAATATCTAATATTATAAAAAAAAGTTGTAATATAATGAAAGGACACAAAAAAAGTCATATTTTTCTCTGAGGTATGTGAAATTGTCGAATGTAAATGTCATTAAAACAAAAAATAATATTTTTTAAGAAATATTATATAAAAATCATATGAGAATAAAGTCGTGTTTTTTAAACAATATTTAATAATATGAGAATACATTTTTTCCCCATTAAAATAGTTAAATAAAAATTGCAGGAGTAATTTGCTGTAATGAGAATACGATGGAAATTATATAAAAAAAAATAAAAAAAATTATAGTATGAGAATAAAGTTACGTTTCTTTTTGGAAAATATTTAATATTATAAAAAAAGTTGTAATATAATGAAAGGACACAAAAAAATCATATTTTTCTCTGAGGTATGTAAAATTGTCCAATGTAAATGTCATTAAAACAAAAAAAACACATTTTTAAATTTATTTTTATAAAAAAATAGAATACAAAAAAAAATTGTGCATGAGAAATGTTAACTGTAATGAAATAATAAACTGCCCATCCATTTTTTCTCCGTGTTTCACAGCAACCTTGCAATAAATATTAGTAGTAATATTAATGTTTGAAGATAAGAATGTCTGAGAATAAATTGTTCTATGTCGGAGGGGGAAAAAAAAGAAGTGAAAAACAGTTATTTTCTGCTTAAATAATGTTTTAATATATTTATTTACAGGTAAAAGCCAGTAAATTAGAATATTTTGAAAAACTTGATTTATTTCAGTAATTGCATTCAAAAGGTGTAACTTGTACATTATATTTATTCATTGCACACAGACTGATGCATTCAAATGTTTATTTCATTTAATTTTGATGATTTGAAGTGGCAACAAATGAAAATCCAAAATTCCGTGTGTCACAAAATTAGAATATTACTTAAGGCTAATACAAAAAAGGGATTTTTATAAATGTTGGCCAACTGAAAAGTATGAAAATGAAAAATATGAGCATGTACAATACTCAATACTTGGTTGGAGCTCCTTTTGCCTCAATTACTGCGTTAATGCGGCGTGGCATGGAGTCGATGAGTTTCTGGCACTGCTCAGGTGTTATGAGAGCCTAGGTTGCTCTGATAGTGGCCTTCAACTCTTCTGCGTTTTTGGGTCTGGCATTCTGCATTTTCCTTTTCACAATACCCCACAGATTTTCTATGGGGCTAAGGTCAGGGGAGTTGGCGGGCCAATTTAGAACAGAAATACCATGGTCCGTAAACCAGGCACGGGTAGATTTCGCGCTGTGTGCAGGCGCCAAGTCCTGTTGGAACTTGAAATCTCCATCTCCATAGAGCAGGTCAGCAGCAGGAAGCATGAAGTGCTCTAAAACTTGCTGGTAGACGGCTGCGTTGACCCTGGATCTCAGGAAACAGAGTGGACCGACACCAGCAGATGACATGGCACCCCAAACCATCACTGATGGTGGAAACTTTACACTAGACTTCAGGCAACGTGGATCCTGTGCCTCTCCTGTCTTCCTCCAGACTCTGGGACCTCGATTTCCAAAGGAAATGCAAAATTTGCATGGTTGGGTGATGGTTTGGGGTGCCATGTCATCTGCTGGTGTCGGTCCACTCTGTTTCCTGAGATCCAGGGTCAACGCAGCCGTCTACCAGCAAGTCTTAGAGCACTTCATGCTTCCTGCTGCTGACCTGCTCTATGGAGATGGAGATTTCAAGTTCCAACAGGACTTGGCGCCTGCACACAGCGCAAAATCTACCCGTGCCTGGTTTACGGACCATGGTATTTCTGTTCTAAATTGGCCCGCCAACTCCCCTGACCTTAGCCCCATAGAAAATCTGTGGGGTATTGTGAAAAGGAAGATGCAGAATGCCAGACCCAAAAACGCAGAAGAGTTGAAGGCCACTATCAGAGCAACCTGGGCTCTCATAACACCTGAGCAGTGCCAGAAACTCATCGACTCCATGCCACGCCGCATTAACGCAGTAATTGAGGCAAAAGGAGCTCCAACCAAGTATTGAGTATTGTACATGCTCATATTTTTCATTTTCATACTTTTCAGTTGGCCAACATTTCTAAAAATCCCTTTTTTGTATTAGCCTTAAGTAATATTCTAATTTTGTGACACACGGAATTTTGGATTTTCATTTGTTGCCACTTCAAATCATCAAAATTAAATGAAATAAACATTTGAATGCATCAGTCTGTGTGCAATGAATAAATATAATGTACAAGTTACACCTTTTGAATGCAATTACTGAAATAAATCAAGTTTTTCAAAATATTCTAATTTATTGGCTTTTACCTGTATATATAAAATTGTACTAATAGGACACACAAAATTGTGGTCTTTTGAGCATAAATTGCAAAAAACTAAACAAGAAATGTCAGGCAAAAATGACATTATTATTAAGCATAAGTGAATATATTAATTCTCATGTATAAATATTATTTGTAATTCTAGTTATTATTTATTCAAATAGTAGAAATGAGGCTCACGGCTTGTAAAGGACTTGAAATTCCCTGGCAGATTTATGCGGGCGATCAGATTAGAAAAGAAGAATTAGTGGTGTGGTGCTCCCTGATTGTTTACCACCCACTGAGCCGGTCTCATGCTTTCTGCATGACCAGCCTTTGTTTCCACGCCGTGTGCACGCTGCCCTTTGTGCTGGTGGGCAGCCATAGAGCTCCTTTTCACTCCTCGGCCAACACAAAACTTCACTTTGGCCAAAACACTTGTTGCCCTTTCCTGCTGCAGGTGAGTTCAGTCGAAGGACCGAGTGTCGCAAAGACTCATCAAGTCTTTCTCCAGCTGGGATGTTTGCACATTCCTTACATGCACAACACATCCGCCTTTATAGCGACGACCCGTTTGTGTCGAGTCCTTTTACATCCACGACCTGTCCAAGTTGAGTCCGTCTATACCAACAACTTCTTTATATTGAGCTCATTTATATCAACAACCCGTCAAAGTCTAGTCCGGGGGATGCCGAGTCCTTTCATACCAAAATCCTAAATCGAGTCCTTTTTTAGTCCGTTTATACAAACTACTTCTTTATATCGAGTCCACTTACAAACCCAAAAAGCAGTGAAGTTGTCACGTTGTGTAAATGGTAAATAAAAAGAGAATACAACAAATCCTTTTCAACTTATATTCAATTGAATAGACTGCAAAGACAAGATATTTAACATTCAAACTGGAAAACGTTATTTTCTGCAAATATTAGCTCATTTGGAATTTAATGCCTGCGATGTGCTTCAAAAAAGCTGGCACCAGTGGCAAAAAAGACTGAGAAAGTTGAGGAATGCTCATCAAACACTTATTTGGAACATCCCACAGGTGAACGGGCTAATTGGGAACAGGTGGGTGCCATGGTTGGGTGTAAAAGCAGCTTCATCCACAAACAAGGGCGGGGCGAGGGTCGCCACTTTGTCAACAAATGCGTGAGCAAATTGTTTAAGAACAACATTTCTTAACCAGCTATTGCAAGGAATTTAAGGATTTCACCATCTACGCTCCGTAATATCATCAAAAGGTTCAGAGAATCTGGAGAAATCACTGCAAGGCCAAAAACCAACATTGAATGCCCGTGACCTTGGATCCCTCAGGCGGTACTGCATCAAAAAGCGATATCAGTGTGTAAAGGATATCACCATGTGGGCTCAGAAACACTTCAGAAAACCACTGTCAGTAACTACAGTTGGTCGCTACATCTGTTTTAAGTGCAAGTTAAAACTCTACTATGCAAAGCCAAATTTCATTTATCAACAACACCCAGAAACGCCGCCGGCAAGTTTCACTGCAATAAGGCGATTTTGGTAGCCATCCACAAGCTTCTGGTTGAATTTTTGACCACTCCTTTTGACAAAATTGGTGCAGTTCAGCTAAATGTGTTGAGTTTCTGACATGGACTTGTTTCTTCAGCATTGTCCACACGTTTAAGTCAGGACTTTTGGGAAGGCCATTCTAAAACCTTCATTCTAGCCTGATTTAGCCATTCCTTTACCACTATTGAGGTCATTGAGGTCAATGAAGGTTTTAGAGTGGCCTTCCCAAAGTCCTGACTTAAATCTGTGGACAATGCTGAAGAAACAAGTCCATGTCAGAAAACTAACAAATTTAGCTGAACTGCACCAATTTTGTGGTCAAAAATTGAAGCAGAAGCTTGTGGATGGCTACCAAAAGCGCCTTATAGCAGGTAAACTTGCCAAGGGACATGTAAGCAAATATTAACATTGCTGTATGTATACTTTTGACCCACATTTTCAGTAGACCCATAATAAATTCATAAAAGAACCAAACTTCACACAAAAAAATAAGAGTTGTAGAAATGATTGTAAACTCAAGACAGCCATGACATGATGTTCTTTACAAGTGTATGTACACTTTTGACCGCGACTGTATATATAGTCTGTTAATATACCAAGATCTTAAGTCAAGTCCTTTTTTAATTGACGACCCATCTCAGTCGAGTCCGTTTATACCACAGGTGTCAAACTGAGGGCCCCCGGGGGCCAAATCTGGCCCGCCACGTTATTTTACGTGGCCCGCGAAAGCCTGGAAATAATATGCGTTGATAAAATGCTAAATCTTTTCTTACTAAATATATTTATTTCCCTTTTGGCATTAAAAATCATGTATTGCATGCAATTGTATATATTTTAAAATTCAATATTATCAAAATCAAAATATTATATTATCATGTATTCCAAAAATATTTTTTGTTAAAATTAAAATAAATACTGTACTTAAATATCTACTTGACTTATTATTTCAAAACAAATTATCAATGAAACTGTAGACTGTAGAATAGATTTTACAGTTACATTTTTTACCTTTTTTTTTTTTTTTTACCATAAAATCAACTTTGGTAATGTTTTTTTTCCTTCTACAGTAAGACACTAAAACAATGAAAAACAAACAAAAAAACATTAAAACATGATTTTAAGGTAAAAAAACCAACAACCTGGCAGCTCTGTTGCTTGAATTTTACCGCTAAAAACAGTGGCATTGTTTTTCCGTTCCATTTATTAAATTTTTTTATATGCTGTAAAACAAAACACTGCTTTAACTGTAAAATTCTGGTGGCTGAGCTGTCAGTTTTTAATGTAAAATGTTAATATTTTTTTTGCAGCTTATGTAAAAAAAAATATATTGTTAATTTACTATATATATACATGTATATTCATATATTACTCATTGTTAAAAGTGGCCCTCAATGAAAACGAGTTTGACACCCCTGGTTTATGCCAACAACTTTATATCGAGTCCGTTTATATCGACTATCTACCTGTTTCTGAGTCTAGTTGGTCGATATCAAGTACGGTAACACCGAGATCGAGATAATGACGACCCATCTAAGTGGAATCCATTTATACCAACAACTTGTTTATGTCGAGCATGTTTGTTATCGACAACTTGTCTAAGTCTAGTCTCTGCGCTGTTTATCCAGCTCAGTCGTGCATATCTAGTCCGTTTACGTCGACAACTTGACTGCGTCGAAGTCCGGTCCGTAGATTTCAAGTCTGTTTATACCGAGATCCTAAGTCGAGTCCTTTTTTTATTGACGACCCATCTCAGTCGAGTCCGTTTATACCAACAACTTCTTTATATCGAGTCCGTTTATATCGACTATGCCTGTTTCTAGGTCTAGTTGGTCGATATCGAGTTTGTTAACACCGAGATCCGAAGTCGAGTCCTTTTTTTATTGACAACCCATCTAAATGGAGTCCAATTATACCAACAACTTCTTTATGTCAAGCATGTTTGTTATCGACAACGTGCCGTGCATATTTAGTCCGTTTACATCGACAACCTGACTGCGTCGAAGTCCGGTCCGTAGATTTCAAGTCTGTTTATACCAAGATTTTAAGTCGAGTCCTTTTTTTATTGACAACCCATCTCAGTCGAGTCCGTCTATACCAACAACTTCTTTGTATCGAGTCTTTTTATATCAACTATCTACCTGTTTCTAGGTCTAGTTGGTCGATATCGAGTACGTTAACACCGAGATCCGAAGTCGAGTCCTTTTTTAATTGTGAAGTGGAGTCCATTTATACCAACAACTTGTTTATGTCGAGCATGTTTGTTATCGACAACTTGTCCAAGTCTAGTCTCTGCGCGGTTTATCCAGCTCTGTCGTGCATATCTAGTCCGTTTACGTCGACAACCTGACTGCGTCGAAGTCCGGTCCGTAGATTTCAAGTCTGTTTACCCCGAGATCCTAAGTCTAGTCTTTTTTTATTGACGACCCATCTCATTCGAGTCCGTCTATACCAACAACTTCTTTGTATCGAGTCCGTTTATATCGCCTATGCCTGTTTCTAGGTCTAGTTGGTCGATATCGAGTACGTTAACATCGAGATCCGAAGTAGAGTCCTTTTTGTTATTGACGACCCATCTAAGTAGAGTCCGTTTATACCAACAACTTGTTTATGTCAAGCATGTTTGTTATCGACAACGTGCCGTGCATATCTAGTCCGTTTACATCGACAACCTGACTGCGTCGAAGTCCGGTCCCTAGATTTCAAGTCTGTTTATACCGAGATCTTAAGTCGAGTCCTTTTTTTATTGACAACCCATCTCAGTCGATTCCGTTTATACCAACAACTTCTTCATATCGAGTCTTTTTATTTATTTATTTATTTATTTATACTATCTACTGTCATGTCTGTGTGATCATGTTTTGTTTTAGTCATGTTCGGTTTTATTTTTGGACTTTTTGTGCACTTTTGTTTTGTTTTGTCACCATAGCAACCATTAGTTTTCACCTGTCACGTCACGCACCTGTTTCACGTTTTGAGTCACGCACCTGCTTTCACTAATCATGTCAATAGTATTTAAGTTCATTGTTTTCAGTTTGTCGTTCTGGTGACATCTTGCATTTATGCTCTACACACTCTTCATCCTCTTAGATCATGCTTCATGTCCCATGCCAAAGTAACTTTTTGTTCCAGGTTTATAGTCGTTTTGGTTTCATAGTTTGTTCTCCGCCATTGTGCGCGCCTTTTGTTTACTTCCTTTTTTTTTGTAGTTATAGTGTTTAAATAAATATGTACTTACATTCCCGTCTCGCCCGAGCCAACTTTCCGTTGCATCCCGGAAAAGCAAACACCCAAGACCAAGTCATGACATCTACCTGTTTCTAGGTCTAGTTGGTCGATATCGAGTATGTTAACACAGAGATCCGAAGTCGAGTCCTTTTTTAATTGTGAAGTGGAGTCCATTTATACTAACAACTTGTTTATGTCGAGCATGTTTGTTATTGACAACTTGTCTAAGTCTAGTCTCTGCGCGGTTTATCCAGCTCAGTCGTGCATATCTAGTCCGTTTACGTCGACAACCTGACTGCGTCGAAGTCCGTTCCGTAGATTTCAAGTCTGTTTATACCCAGATCCTAAGTCGAGTCCTTTTTTTTATTGGCGACCCATCTCAGTCGAGTCCGTTTATACCAACAACTTCTTTATCTCGAGTCCGTTTATATCGACTATCTGCCTATTTCAAAGTCCAGTTGATAGATATCAAGTACGTTAACGCTGAGAACCGAAGTCAGGTCCTTTTTGTAATTGACGACCCATCTAAGTGGAGTCCGTTTATACCAACAACTTGTTTATGTCGAGCATGTTTGTTATCGCCAACTTGTCTAAGTCCAGTCTGTGCGATGTTTATCCAGCTCAGTCGTGCATATCTTGTCCGTTTCCATCGACAACTTGACTGCGTCGAAGTCCGGTCCGTAGATTTCAAGTCTGTTTATACCGAGATCCTAAGTCGAGTCCTTTTTTTATTGACGACCCATCTCAGTCGAGTCCGTTTATACCAACAACTTCTTTATGGCGAGTCCGTTTATATCGACTATGCCTGTTTCCAAGTCTAGTTGATAGATATCGACTACGTTAACACAGAGATCCGTAGTACAGTCCTTTTGTTATTGACGACCCATCTAAGTGGATTTCATTTATACCAACAACTTGTTTATGTCGAGCCTGTTTGTTATCGACAACGTGTCTAAGTCTAGTCTGTGTGATGTTTATCCAACTCAGTCGTGCATATCTAGTCCGTTTACATCGACAACCTGACTGCGTCAAAGTCCGGTCCGTAGATTTCAAGTCCGGTTATACCGAGATCCTAAGTAGAGTCCTTTTTTTATTGACGACCCATCTCAGTCGAGTCCATTTATACCAACAACGTCTTTATCTCCAGTCCGTTTATATCGACTATCTGCCTGTTTCTAGGTCTAGTTGGTCGATATCGAGTACGCTAACACGGAGATCGAGATATTGACGACCCATCTAAGTGGAGTCCACTTATACCAACAACTTGTTTATGTCGAGCATGTTTGTTATCGACAACTTATCTAAGTCTTGTCTCTGCGCTGTTTATCCAGCTCAGTCGTGCATATCTAGTCCGTTTACGTCGACAACCTGACTGCGTCGAAGTCCGTTCCGTAGATTTCAAGTCTGTTTATACCGAGATCCTAAGTCGAGTCCTTTTTTTTTTTGACGACCCATTTCAGTCGATTCCGTTTATACCAACAACTTCTTTATATCAAGTCCGTTTATATCAACTATCTACCTGTTTCTAGGTCTATTTGGTCGATATCGAGTACGTTAACACCGAGATCCGAAGTCGAGTCCTTTTGTTATTGACGACCCATCTAAGTGGAGTCCATTTATACCAACAACTTGTTTATGTCGAGCATGTTTGTTATCGCCAACTTGTCTAAGTCCAGTCTGTGCGATGTTTATCCAGCTCAGTCGTGCATATCTAGTCCGTTTCCATCGACAACTTGACTGCGTCCAAGTCCGGTCCGTAGATTTCAAGTCCGGTTATACCGAGATCCTAAGTAGAGTCCTTTTTTTATTGACGACCCATCTCAGTCAAGTCCATTTATACCAACAACTTCTTTATCTCCAGTCCGTTTATATCGATTATCTACCTGTTTCTAGGTCTAGTTGGTCGATATCGAGTACGTTAACACCGAGATCGAGATATTGATGACCCATCTAAGTGGAGTCCACTTATACCAACAACTTGTTTATGTCGAGCATGTTTGTTATCGACAACTTATCTAAGTCTTGTCTCTGCGCTGTTTATCCAGCTCAGTCGTGCATATCTAGTCCGTTTACGTCGACAACCTGACTGCGTCGCAGTCCGTTCCGTAGATTTCAAGTCTGTTTATACCGAGATCCTAAGTCTAGTCCTTTTTTTATTGACGACCCATCTCAGTCGAGTCCGTTTATACCAACAACTTGTTTAAATCGAGTCCGTTTATATCAACTATCTACCTGTTTCTAGGTCTAGTTGGTCGATATCGAGTACGTTAACACCGAGATCGAGTCCTTTTGCTATTGACGACCCATCTAAGTGGAGTCCATTTATACCAACAACTTGTTTATGTTGAGCCTGTTTGTTATCGACAACGTGTCTAAGTCCAGTCTGTGCGATGTTTATTCAGCTCAGTCGTGCATATCTAGTCCGTTTACGTCGACAACCTGACTGCGTCGAAGTCCGGTCCGTAGAGTTCAAGTCTGTTTATACCGAGATCTTAAGTCGAGTCCTTTTTTTATTGACGACCCATCTCAGTCGAGTCTGTTTATACCAACAACTTCTTTATATGGAGTCCGTTTATATCGACTATCTGCCTGTTTCTAGGTCTAGTTGATAGATATCGAGTACGTTAACACCGAGATCCGAAGTCGAGTCCTTTTTGTTATTGACGACCCATCTAAGTGGAATCCGTTTATACCAACAACTTCTTTATGTCAAGCATGTTTGTTATCAACAACATTCAGTACATATCTAGTCCGTTTACTTCGACAACCTGACTGCGTCGAAGTCTGGTCTGTAGATTTCAAATCTGTTTATACCGAGATCCTAAGTCGAGTCTTTTTTTTATTGGGGACCCATCTCAGTCGAGTCCGTTTATACCAACAACTTCTTTATATCGAGTCCGTTTATATCAACTATCTACCTGTTTCTAGGTCTAGTTGGTCGATATCGAGTACGTTAACACCGAGATCCGAAGTCGAGTCCTTTTGTTATTGACGACCCATCTAAGTGGAGTCCATTTACTTCAACAACTTGTTTATGTCGAGCCTGTTTGTTATCGACAACTTGTCTAAGTCTAGTCTCTGCGCTGTTTATCCAGCTCAGTCGTGCATATCTAGTCCGTTTACGTCGACAACCTGACTGCGTCGAAGCCCGGTCCGTAGATTTCAAGTCTGTTTATACCGAGATCCTAAGTTGAGTCCTTTTTTTATTGACGACCCATCTCAGCCGAGTCCGTTTATACCAACAACTTCTCTGTATCGAGTCCGTTTATATCGACTATCTGCCTGTTTCTAGGTCTAGTTGGTCGATATCGAGTACGTTAACACCGAGATCGAGATATTGACGACCCATCTAAGTGGAGTCCATTTACTTCAACAACTTCTTTATGTCAAGCATGTTTGTTATCCACAACTTATCTAAGTCTAGTTTCTGTGCGGTTTATCCAGCTCAGTCATGCATATCTAGTCCGTTTACGTCGACAACCTGACTGCGTCAAAATCCGGTCCCTAGATTTCAAATCTGTTTATACCGAGATCTTAAGTTGAGTCCTTTGTTTTCAATCAACAATTAGTCGAGTCCATTTTTACCAACAACTTGTTTATCACGACAATTCGTCGAAGTCTGGTCTTTGTGTGAAATCTACCAGTTGGTAGATTTCAAGTCTGTTTATAACGAGATCCTAAGTCTCGTCTTTTTTTATTGACGACCCATCTCAGTCGAGTCCGTCTATACCAAAAACTTCTTTGTATCGAGTCCGTTTATATCGACTATGCCTGTTTCTAGGTCTAGTTGGTCGATATCGAGTACGTTAACACCGAGATCGAGATATTGACGACCCATCTAAGTGGAGTCCATTTATACCAACAACTTGTTTATGTCGAGCCTGTTTGTTATCGACAACTTGTCTAAGTCGAGTCTCTGCGATGTTTATCCAGCTCAGTCGTGCATATCTAGTCCGTTTATGTCGACAACCTGACCGCGTCGAAGTCCGGTCCCTAGATTTCAAATCTGTTTATACCGAGATCTTAAGTCGAGTCCTTTGTTTTTAATCAACAATTAGTCGAGTCCATTTTTACCAACAACTTGTTTATCACGACAATTCGTGGCTTAGTGGTTAGATTGTCCGCCCTGAGATTGGTAGGTCGTGAGTTCAAACCCTGGCTGAGCCATACCAAAGACTATAACAAATGGGTCTCTCACTGACTGTGTGACTATCAACTTTTTTAACTTTAACATCATTTATTCGGAAAGTATAAATAACAACTAATGAAGATAGACTACAATTAACTGCAACATGTAAGTGTAAAAAAAACATAATGATTCGTACATTTTCCAGAATGTGATTGGTCTAATATTCAACAAATCAACAAAATCGGAAGTTATCTTTATTTCTAAGTTATCATGCCATGATTTTACCCGTCCGGCCCGCTGGGGAGTAGATGTTCCTCCATGTGGCCGCTAAGTTCGACAACCCCCCACCCCCGGAGTATGGGGAGCCACCCCAAAATGCTCGGCATCCGTAGGAAACACAACAATGCTTGAGCCCTAGAAACTGGAAGTGGTGCTCAATGCTGGGTAGAGCGAAGGAGGGTGGTGCACGGGCAGGAGGAGGAGGAGTTTGTGGTGTCAGGCTTGCAGTGGAAGTGAGAGCAAGGGGAAGACGCCGCAGGACCACAGACCAGACCACACCATCCTCCAGGTACGGCGGATCTCGACACAACCCCAACTCGGTCACGGTTTCTTCACCTCCCAACAATTTGCTTGTTTCTATATTTGCCGACAGTTACCGTTGCAGTTGCTGTTTGCACAACAAAGGTGTGTCCCCTGGCCCCGGGAGCCTAGATGGAGCGCATGGAAGACGACAAGGTAAACCTTCAGTCCTTGCTTTTGGACTCTCTCTTGCTCTCAAGTCAGGCAGGGTTTTTTCTGTAGTTTTCCTCTCTGGCGCGAGGAGGACGAGAGCTTTCAGGGACGTGACTAAGAAGAGATGGAACAAGTCGCGACTTGAGCGAGGCGTTTAAAAAAAAAAAAAAAAAGCACACACCGAAGACGACCATCAGTATCTTTTATTGAGAGATGTGTGGCGGGTGTTGTTGCTTTTTCTTGGTGGTTTGTCTGTGGAAACACTTGTTGGCTCACTTCTCACTTTAACTCCACTCCATCCTGCGTCCAAAAGCAAAATAATATATCACAATATTGACGAGTTGTTATTTTTTTCCTTCACCCCGTTGGTCCAGCTCGGATTGGACTGGATCTTAGTTTACCCGGAAGCGGTTTTACCGGACTGTAAAAAGACCGTAGAAGAAGAAAAGGAGGACCGATGGCGTCTAAATCAAGTGTAAAAGTTATGAGATCCTGGCCATATTGGATCCTTATTAAATATTATTTTACTCATTGGAAAGGAAAAAAAAAAATGCTTATATACCGTATTTTCCGGACTATAAGGCGCACTTAAAATACTTTTTTGTTTCTCAAAACTCGACAGTGCGCCTTATAACCCGGTGCGCCTAATGTACGGAATATTTCTGGTTTTGCTTACCGACCTCAGAGCAATTTTATTTGGTACATAGTGTAATGATAAAGTGTGACCAGTAGATGGCAGTCAAACATAAGAGATATGTGTGGGCCGCACTATGACGGCAATATGACTCAATTGTACTGTACATACATATGTTGTGTCCAGTTCTTACATATATTTTTATGTACTATGTTATATCCAGTTCTTACATATATTTTTATGTACTATACATACATATGTTATATCTAGTTCTTACATATATTTTTTTGTACCATACATACATATGTTACATCCAGTTCTTACATATATTTTTATGTACTATACATACATATGTTATATACAGTTCTTACATATACAGTATTTTTATGTACCATACATACATATGTTATATCCAGTTCTTACATATGTGTATGTACTGTACATACATATGTTAAATGATAAATGATAAATGGGTTGTACTTGTATAGCGCTTTTGTACCTTCAAGGCGCTTTGACACTACTTCCACATTTACACATTCACACACACATTCACACACTGATGGAGGGAGCTGCCATGCAAGGCGCTAACCAGCACCCATCAGGAGCAAGGGTGAAGTGTCTTGCTCAGGACACAACGGACATGACCAGGTTGGTACTAGGTGGGGATTGAACCAGGGACCCTCGGGTCGTGCACGGCCACTCTTCCACTGCGCCACGCCGTCCAGTTATATTCAGTTATATCCAGTTCTTACATATATTTGTATGTACTATGTTATATCCAGTATTTACATATATTTGTATGTACTATACATACATATGTTATATCCAGTTCTTACATTTATTTCTATGAAATATACATACATATGTTATAGCCAATTCTTACATATATTTTTATGTACTATCTTGTATCGAGTCCTTACATATATTTGGATGTACCATACATACATATGTTATATCCAGTTCTTACATATATGTGTATATACTGTACATACATATGTTGTATCCAGTTCTTACATATATTTTTATGTACTATGTTATATCCAGTTCTTACATATATTTTTATGTACTATACATACATATGTTATATCCTGTTCTTATATATATTTTTATGTACCATGTTATATCCAGTTCTTACATATATAAGTATGTACTGTACATACATATGGTATATCCAGTTCTTACATATATTTTTATGTACTATGTTATATCCAATCCTTACATATATTTCTATGTACTATACATACATATGTTATATCCAGTTCTTACATATATGTGTATATACTGTACATACATATGTTATATCCAGTTCTTACATATATTTTTATGTACTATGTTATATCCAGTTCTTACATATATTTGTATCTACTGTACATACATATGTTGTATCCAGTTCTTACATATATTTTTATGTACTATACATACATATGTTATATCCTGTTCTGACATATATTTTTATGTACTATGTTATATCCAGTTCTTACATATATGTGTATGTACTGTACATACATATGTTATATCCAGTTCTTACATATATTTTAATGTACTGTACATGTTTTTTAAATATATTTTATGTACTATGTTATCCGAAAGGGACAAGCGGTAGAAAATGGATGAATGGATGATATATCCAGTTCTTGCATATATTTTTTATGCACTACGCATACATATGTTATATCCAGTTCTTCCATATATTTGTATGTACTATACATACTAGAGATGCGCGGATAGGCAATTATTTCATCCGCAACCGCATCAGAAAGTCGTCAACCATCCGCAATCGACCCGATCTAACATTTGATCAGAACCGCATCCGCCCGCACCCGCCCGTTGTTATATATCCAATATAGACGATGCAAGGCATTAGTGAGGTTATAAAGCTTTTGCCTGTTAAAGAAAGGAGACTGATCCAATGCAGCACAGACATTCGCGTGCCACGCTGTCACGACCCAGACGCACACCAGTGCGCAATCATATGGGAGCCGCGCTGAGCGCACCTCCAAGCGCGTCTCGCTGCTGGCGACGGCCGGGTATATGGGCCCGACGCTCCAGCGCCATCCATTTTCAGGGCTAGTTGATTCGGCAGGTGGGTTGTTACACACTCCTTAGCGGGTTCCAACTTCCATGGCCACCGTCCTAGCTGCTGTCTATATCAACCAGGGTGAGCCCCACCCCTTTCGT
Organism: Nerophis lumbriciformis; assembly: GCF_033978685.3. NCBI lineage: Eukaryota > Metazoa > Chordata > Actinopteri > Syngnathiformes > Syngnathidae > Nerophis > Nerophis lumbriciformis. The sequence goes on along the minus strand of NC_084551.2, from coordinate 54,486,000 downwards.
GAGCGCACTGCGCGCGGAGTGACCCCTGTTACGCGCCCCCGGCAACAGGGGCGGCGGGCAGGTAAGCTGCGCGGGCGGAGCATGCGGAGTGACCCCTGTTACGAGCCCCCGGCCAGGGGGGTGGCGGGCAGGTAAGCTGCTTACCTGCTGCGCGTGACGCCGGCCGCGGCGAAGGCGGACGAGGCGGGGTGTCGGTGCGGTGGGCGCGGTGGTGACCCTGGACGTGCGTCGGGCCCTTCTCGCGGATCGCCTCAGCTACGGCTCCCGGTGGGGCCCTCTCGGGGGAAGGGGCCTCGGTCCCGGACCCCGGCGAGGCGTCGGGGGCCTTCTCCGCTCCGTAAAAGTGTCCATCTCTTTTTTTTTTTTTCTTCTGTTGTGGCATATGCTGCAGGTGCCTGCTCGTTTTTCGTATGTGGGTAACAACATTTAACTATGTATATATATTTCCGAATTGGTTTAACTGCCACCCGCCTGAATCTATTTAAAATCTAATTTTTTTTTATTTCAACCGCCCGACCCGACCCGCGGATAAAATCTAATTTTTTTAAATTTCACCCGCCCGATCCGCGGATAATCCGCGGACTCCGCGGTTGTGCCCGCAAACCGCGCATCTCTAATACATACATATGTTATATTCTGTTCTTACATATGTGTATGTAGTGTACATACATATGTTGTATCCAGTTCTTACATATATTTGATGTACTATGTTTTATCCAATATTTACATATACTTATATGTACTATACATACATATTTTATAGCCAGTTCTTACATATATTTGTATGTACTATGTTATATCCAGTTCTTGCATATATGTGCATGTACTGTACATACATATGTTATATCCAGTATTTCCATACGTGTATATACTGTACATACATATGTTACATCCAGTTCTTACATATAGTTTTATGTACTATACATACATATGTTGTATCCAGTTCTTGCATATATTTTTTATGTACTATACATACATATGTTATATCCAGTTATTACATATATTTTCATATACTGTACATACATATGTTATATCCAGTTCTTACATATATTTTTATGTACTGTACATACATATGTTGTATCCAGTTCGTACATATATTTTTATGTACTGTACATACATATGTTATATCCAGTTCTTACATATATTTTTATGTACTATACATACATATGTTATATCCAGTTCTTACATATATTTTTATGTACTGTACATACATATGTTGTATCCAGTTCTTACATATATTGTTATGTATTATGTTATATCCAGTTCTTACATATATTTTTATGTACTGTACATACATATGTTATATCCAGTTCTTACATATATTTTTATGTACAACACATACATATGTTATATCCAGTTCTTGCATATATTTTTTTGTACTATACATACGTATGTTATATCCAGTTCTTACATACAATTTTATGTACTATACATACATACGTTATATCCAGTTCTTACATATATTTTTATGTACTATACATACATATGTTATATCCAGTTCTTACATATATTTTTATGTACTGTACATACATATGTTGTATCCAGTTCTTACATATATTTCTATGTATTATGTTATATCCAGTTCTTACATATATTTTTATGTACAATACATACATATGTTATATCCAGTTCTTGCATATATTTTTTTGTACTATACATACGTATGTTATATCCAGTTCTTACATACAATTTTATGTACTATACATACATACGTTATATCCAGTTCTTACATACTATATAATTTATGTACAATACATACATATGTTATATCCAGTTCTTACATATATTTTTATGTACTGTACATACATGTGCTATATCCAGTTCTTACATATATGTGTATGTACTGTACATACAGTACATATGTTCTATCCAGTTCTTACATATACTTTTATGTACCATAAAACTGTGGTGCTGAATTTCCCCCAGGTATCAATAAGTACTTTCTATTCTATTCTATTTTATTCTATAAAGTGCACTGGATTATAAAGGGAAATGCTGAGGAATGGGCTATTTTCGATCTTTTTTCCAGATAAAAGGCGCACCGAATTATAAGGCGCACTGCCGATGAATGGCCTATTTTCGATCTTTTTTTCATACATAAGGCGCACTGGATTATAAGGCGCACTGCCAATGAATGGCCTATTTTCGATCTTTCGATCTCAAGGCCCGTGAAAAAAACGTCCGACCGGAACTCTCTAATAACTAAAGTTCCTTGGGTGAATAATGTAAACTCACTACACCGGTATGTTTTAGCGCTTTAATGGCGAGTTTACTGACAGATATAAGTAAGAACTTTACACTACTTTATATTAGAAATGGCAACAGCGGAGGATGAATGTCCCATAACAAGAAGATAGACAAAACGTAGAAGCTTATCGACTACGTTGTCGGCACGAACTACAAAGGCGGACGCGCGCAATTTTTCAGGATTTATGCAGATCCCAAATACAGATCAGCAGGTACCAGAAGGTAAGAAAAGTTGCATTGCATAATATTGTGAAACAAAACACCAGATAATATGTCTTACCTTATACACACACCATAATAATACTCCTATGTTGAAGCACATCAAGCGGTGTGGCTTCATAGCTTACCAAAATCGTACTAAAAAAATTAGATTTTTGAGCGCCGTGTGTAATGTTCTATATTTTCAATGAAACATATAAAATGTTTGTGTTCTTTACTTGAGACATATTGCCATTATAGTGAAGCCTACACTTATCTCTTATGTTTGACTGCCATCTACTGGTCACACTTATCACTACACAATGTACCAAATAAAATTGCTGTGAGGTCGGTAAGCACAACCAGATATATTCCGTACATTAGGTGCACATACGTTATATCCAGTTCTTACATATATGTGTATGTACTGTACATACATAAGTATTCATACAGTACATTGGGTGATTACTGTGTAATAAATAAGTCCCCTCCCTGATGTAGTTACAGTAAAAGTGCAAAAGTGCGTCACCGAGTTTGAAGGTTGCGCAACAAAAGCGTGTCGCTGCAGGCACACTAACTCACCATCCCTCTGCTTTTTTTTACTGTGCCAACTCGCAGCTCTTATTTTCTTACGACCGCTTTGTTGCCCGACTTCCTTCCTGCACGTCTTTCCTTTCCTGAGGCGGCGGGCAGATAGTGTGTGTCACGTTGCCGCGGCTGCCGAAGACGCCGTCGGCTCGCTCTTCTTGAGGTTTGACCACGACGCTTCCTGTCTTGACTTCATCAGGGTTGTTCATTTCCTGCCCCTCAAGACTGATACTGTTATTTTGAAGTCGTAGTTTTGCCAGGGTTTGATGTGTTGAAGCACAATGATTTGCACAATGGAACTCTGTATTTTTATAGGCACCGACCGAGGTCTGTCGGTACTAGCAGGTACTTGGCCACGTAGGCCGCAGGTGTCAAACTCAAGGCCCGGGTGTCAAATTTGGCCCGCCACATCGTTTTACGTAGCCTACAAAACCCGAGAAATAATGTGAGTCATGAAATTTTTTTTACTAAATGTATTTCTATTTTGACATAAACATTGCATGTATTTTGACTTTATCTGATCATGCAATAAACATTATATTAACATCTATTAAAAATAATAATAATAATAAATACTGTATTTTCTTGTTATCATGGTTAATGATTTCAAAGCAAGCAATCCATCAATTTGTATAAAATAAATGTAATAATTGCGCAGGCAATTATGTAATAATTAGCGCTGTCGAATTATTCTTAAAAAAAAAAATCAGATTAATCCTAATTTTGAATTTGTATTAATCAAGATTAATCACACTTAAATTTGTATTAATCAAGATTAATCACAATTTTAATTTGGATTAATTATGATTAATCACTGTTTTAAATTTAGATTCTATATTGTTAAACATAATTTTGAATTTGCATTAACCCTGATTAATCACAATTTTTAATTTGGATTAAATATGATTAATCACTGTTTTAAATTTAGATTCTATATTGTTAAACATAATTTTGAATTTGCATTAACCCTGATTAATCACAATTTTTAATTTGGATTTATTATGATTAATCACTGTTTTAAATTTAGATTCTATATAGTTAAACATAATTTTGAATTTGCATGAATCTTGATTAATCAACATTTTTAATTTGGATTAAATATGATTAATCACTGTTTTAAATTTAGATTCTATATGGTTAAACATAATTTTGAATTTGCATTAATCCTGGTTAATCACAATTTTTAATTTGGATTAATTATGATTAATCACTGTTTTAAATTTAGATTCTATATGGTTAAACATAATTTAGAATTTGCATTAATCCTGATTAATCACAATTTTTAATTGGGATTAATTTTGAGTAATCACTGTTTTAAATTTAGATTCTATATGGTTAAACATAATTTAGAATTTGCATTAATTCTGATTAATCACAATTTTTAATTTGGATTAATTATGATTAATCACTGTTTTAAATTTAGATTCTATATGGTTAAACATAATTTTGAATTTGCATTAATCCTAATTAATCACAATTTTGAATTTGTATTAATTATAATTAATCACTGTTTTAAATTTAGATTCTGCATGGTTAATCACAATTTTGAATTTGGATTAATCATGATTACTCACAGGTTGTTACAACTTATGCAATCTAAAAATAATTAAAGAAGCGATTTTACTGTCAGAATATTTTAAAATGTTTTACTTGTGTACACGTAATTTATTTGCTGAGTTTTATCTAAAGTCCCATCTGAATAAATGTATGCAATCATTTTTTGTGTGATTATTCACATTGTTATAATGATTAATCATTATTTTGGATTAATAATTTTTTTCAATATCATGAGGCGATCATACAGTATATTTACTGTTACATGCATAACTGTGAAGTGTCCCTCAATGAAAACCAGTGTGACACCCTTGACGTAGGCCATATTTGGGTTGCAGACTATACACATGAGCTCACGTAAATAATCAGTCAAGCAGCACCGATACGGAGCCAGAACACTGCCGGTAAGATTTGGTATCAAAAAAAAAAAAGAGAAGACATTGTCGAAAAAGTTGTTTTGGCAACAAATAAATACAAACATTAAAAAAAAACCTATTTTCGGTGGATGTTTTTCAATGCCAATATTCATATTTGGGTACACTTTTATTGTTTTTGTGTGTTTCAAAGGTTTTTATGTTTTACGATTTCCTTCCTTTTTTTTTCCGGTTTTAGCATCTTTTTTTTTACGGTATGAAAAAAATAGCAGCGTTTTAGCGTGAGGGCGGGGCTTATAACAAGCTTACCCGGAAGAAAAGGAGGACCGATGGCATCTGAATCAAGTGTAAAAGTTATATGAGATCCTTGTGTGAGCCTGGCCATATTGGATGCTTTATAAATATTATTTTATTCATGGAAAGGAAAGACATGCTTATATACCGTATTCTCTGGACTATAAGGCGCACTCAAAATCCTTTTTTTCCACTCAAAACTCACAGTGCGCCTTATAAGCCGGTGCACCTAATGTACGGAATAATTGTGGTTGTGCTTACCGACTTCAAAGCAATTTTTTTTGGTACATAGTGTAATGATAAAGTGTGACCAGTAGATGGCAGTCAAACATAAGAGATATGTGCAGACTGCACTATGATGGCAATATGACTCAAGTAAAGAACACCAACATTTTATATGTTCCATTGAGAATATAGAACATTACACACGGCGCTCAAAAATCTATCAACATTTTTTAGTACGATTTTGGTAAGCTATGAAGCCACACCGCTTGATGTGCTTCAACATGGGAGTATTATTATGGTGTGTGTATAAGGTAAGACATATTATCTGGCGTTTTGTTTCGCAATATTATGCAAAAGCAACTTTTCCTACCTTCTGGTACCTGCTGATCTGTATTTGGGATCTGCATAAATCCAGAAAAATTGCGCGCGTCCGCCTTTGTAGTCCGTGCTGACGCTGTAGTCGATAAGCTTCTTCTTTTTCTCTATCTTCTTGTTATGGGACATTCATCCTCCACTGTTGTCATTTCTAATATAAAGTAGTGTGGGACGGCGTGGCGCAGTGGAAGAATGGCCGTGCGCGACCCGAGGGTCCCTGGTTCAATCCCCACCTAGTACCAACCTCGTCATGTCCGTTGTGTCCTGAGCAAGACACTTCACCCTTGCTTCTGATGGGTGCTGGTTAGCGCCTTGCATGGCAGCTCCCTCCATCAGTGTGTGAATGTGTGTGTGAATGGGTAAATGTGGAGGTAGTGTCAAAGCGCTTTGAGTACCTTGAAGGTAGAAAAGCGCTATACAAGTACAACCCATTCAACCCATTCATAGTGTAAAGTTCTTACTTATATCTGTCAGTAAACTCACCATGAAAGCACTAAAACATACCGGTGTAGTGAGTTTACATTATTCACCCAAGGAACTTTAGTTATTAGAGAGTTCCGGTCAGACGTTTTTTTCATAGGCTTGAGATTCGAAAGATCGAAAATAGACCATTCGTCGGCAGTGCGCCTTATAATCCGGTGCGCCTTATATATGAAAAAAGATCTAAACTAGACCATTCCTCTGCAGTGCGCCTTATAAAAGATAGACAAAAGGTCATTTATTGTCAGTGCGCTTTATAACCCGGTGCGCCTTATATATGAAAAAAGATCGAAAATAGGCCATTCATCGGCAGTGCACCTTGTAATCCGGTGCGCTTTATGTATGAAAAACGATCGAAAATAGGCCATTCATCGGCAGTGCACTTTATAATCCCGTGCACTTTATATATGGGAAAAAGATCGAAAATAGCCCAATCCTTGGCAGTGCGCCTTATATGTGAAAAAAGATCGAAAATAGGCCATTCGTTGGCAGCGCGCCTTGTAATCCGGTGCACTTTATAATCCGGTGCGCCTTATATATCCAAAACGATCAAAAATAGACCATTCATTGTCAGTGAACCTTATAACCAGGTGCGCCTTATATAGGAGAAAAGATCGGAAATAGGCCGTTCATCGTCAGTACGCCTTATAATCCGGTGCGCCTTATATATATGAAAAAAGTTCAAAAATAGGCCATTCATGGTCAGTGCGCCTTATATATGAAAAAAAAAACGAAAATAGGCCATTCATCGTCAATGCGCCTTATATGTGAAAAAAGATCGAAAATAGACTATTCATCGGCAGCGCGCCTTATAACCCGGCGCGCTTTATAACCTGGCGCGCCTTCTATATGAAAACATATTTTTTTTAAATCGACCATTCCTCGGCGTTGCACTTTATAATCCGGTGCGCTTTATATATGAAAAAGATCTAAACTAGACCATTCCTCTGCAGTGCGTCTTATATATGAAAAAAGATCGAAAATAGGCCATTCATCGGCAGTGCGCCTTGTAATCCGGTGCACCTTATGTATGAACAACGATCGAAAATAGGCCATTCATCGGCAGTGCACCTTGTAATCCGGTGCACCTTATGTATGAACAACGATCGAAAATAGGCCATTCATCGGCAGTGCGCCTTATTATCCTGTGCACTTTATATATGGGAAAAAGATCGAAAATAGACCGATCCTTGGCAGTGCGCTTTATATATGAAAAAAAAGATTGAAAATAGACCATTCATCGGCAGTGCGTTTTATAATCCGGTGCGGTTTTTATATGAAAAAAATTGAAAATTGGCCATTCGTTGGCAGCGCGCCTTGTAATCTGGTGCGCCTTATATATCCAAAACGATCAAAAATAGACCATTCATCGTCAGTGAACCTTATAACCAGGTGCGCCTTACATAGAAGAAAAGATCGAAAATAGGCCGTTCATCGTCAGTACGCCTTATAATCCGGTGCGCCTTATATATGAAAAATGTTCAAAAATAGGCCATTCATGGTCAGTGCGCCTTATATATGAAAAAAAAAATCGAAAATAGGCCATTCATCGTCAGTGCGCCTTATAATCCGGTGCGCCTTATATATGGAAAAAAAGATCGAAAATAGCCCATTCCTCAGCATTTCTCTTTGTAATCCGGTGCGCTTTATATATGAAAGAACGAAAATAGACCATTCATCGTCAGTGCGCCTTATAACCCGGTGTGCCTTATATAGGAACAAAGATCGAAAATAGGCCATTCATCGTCAGTGCGCCTTATATGTGAAAAAAGATCGAAAATAGGCCATTCGTCAGCAGTGCGCCTTATAATCCGGCGTGCCTTATATATAAAAATATTATTTAAAAAAAAATAGACCATTCATCGGCAGTGCCCCTTATAATCCGGTGTGCCTCATATATGAAAAATATCGAAAATAGACCATTCATCGTCAGTGCGCCTTATAATCCGGTGCACTTTATATATGAAAAACGATCGAAAATAGACCATTATTCGTCAGTGCGCCTTATAATCCGGTGCGCCTTATATATGAAAAAAGATCGAAAATAGGCCATTCATCGGCAGTGCGCCTTGTAATCCAGTGTGGCTTGTATATGAAAATTGATCGAAAATGGACCATTCATCGGCAGTGCGCCTTATAGTCTGGTGCACCTTATATATGAAAAAGGTCGAAAATAGGCCATTCGTCATCAGTGCCCCTTATATTCCGGTGCGCCTTATATGGGAACAAAGATCGAAAATAGGCCATTCATTGTCAGTGCGCCTTATAATCCGGCGTGCCTTATATATGAAAACATTTTTTTTTTTAAACAGCCCATTCCTCAGCAGTGCCCTTTATAATCCGGTGCGCTTTATATAGGAAAAAAGATCAAAAATAGGCCATTCATTGGCAGTGCGCTTTATAGTCCGGTGCACCTTATATATGAAAAAAAGGTAGAAAATAGGCCATTTGTTGTCAGTGTGACTTATATTCCGGTGCGCCTTATATAGGAACAAAGATCGAAAATAGGCAATTCATCGTCGATGCGCCTTATATGTGAAAAAAGATCAAAAATAGACTATTCATCGGCAGCGCGCCTTATAACCCGGCGCGCCTTATATATGAAAACATATTTTTTTTAAATAGACCATTCTTCGGCAGTGCGCTTTATAATCCGGTGCGCCTTATATATGGAAAACAGATCGAAAATAGGCCATTCATCGTCAGTGCGCCTTATAATCCGGCGTGCCTTATATATGAATTTTTTTTTTTTTAAATAGACCATTCATCGGCAGTGCGCTTTATAATCCGGTACGCCTCATATGTGAAAAAGATGGAAAATAGACCATTCATCGGCAGTGCGCCTTATATTCCGGTGCACCTTATATATGAAAAACGATGGAAAATAGACCATTATTCGTCAGTGCGCCTTATAATCCGGCATGCCTTATATATGAAAAAATTTTTTTTTTTTAAATAGCACATTCCTCAGCAGTGCCCTTTATAATCCGGTGCTCTTTATATATGAAAAAAGATCAAAAATAGGCCATTCATCGGCAGTGCGCCTTATAGTCCGATGCACCTTATATATGAAAAAAAGCTTGAAAATAGGCCATTCGTCATCAGTGTGCCTTATATTCCGGTGCGCCTTATATAGGAACAAAGATCGAAAATAGGCCATTCATCGTCGATGCGCCTTATATGTGAAAAAAGATCGAAAATAGGCCATCCATCGTCAGTGCGCCTTATAATCCGGCGTGCCTTATATATGGAAAAACATTTTTTTTTTTTTAAATAGACCATTCATCGGCAGTGCGCCTTATAATCCGGTGCGCCTCATATATGAAAAAGATGGAAAATAGACCATTCATCGGCAGTGCGCCTTATAATCCGGTGCGCTTTATATATGAAAAACGATGGAAAATAGACCATTATTCGTCAGTGCGCTTTATAATCCGGCGTGCTTTATATGTGAAAAAAATATATTTTTTAAAATAGACCATTCATCGGCAGTGCGCCTTATAATCCGGTGTGCCTCATATATGAAAAAGATCGAAAATAGACCATTCATCGGCAGTGCGCCTTGTAATCCAGTGTGGCTTGTATATGAAAAACGATAGAAAATAGCCCATTCCTCAGCAGTGCGCCTTATAATCCGGTGCGCTTTATACATGAAAAAAGATCGAAAATGGACCATTCATCGACAGTGCGCCTTATAGTCCGGTGCACCTTATATATGAAAACATTTTTTTTTTTTAAATATACCATTCATCGGCAGTGCGCCTAATAATCCGGTGCGCCTCATATATGAAAAAGATCAAAAATGGACCATCCATCGGCAGTGCGCCTTATAGTCCGGTGCACCTTATATATGGAAAAAAAGGTCGAAAATAGGCCATTCATCGTCGATGCGCCTTATGTGTGAAAAAAGATAGAAAATAGACTATTCATCGGCAGCGCGCCTTATAACCCGGCGCGCCTTATATATATGAAAACATACTTTTTTTAAATAGACCTTTCCTCGGCAGTACACTTTATAATCCGGTGCGCCTTATATATGGAAAAAATATCGAAAATAGACCATTCATCGTCAGTGCGCCTCATATAGGAACACAGATCGAAAATAGGCCATTCATGGGCAGTGCACCCTATGGTCGGAAAATACGGTAATCCAAAGCAAACCACATCAAGTATAGGAAATAAGCTCAGGCGCCTTTTTGTTCTTATGTTATATTCACATTTCTACAAACTTACAAAGTAAAATGTCTCTTTTTCCCCCCTGCAAAATAAAACCTGCAATGAGTCAAAGTTGAAAAAAGTTTCCAGAAGTGGTATTGTTGTAATCACGCCTCTCACGGGGAGGCCAGCAGGAAGAAGAAGACATTTGTGGCAGGTGTTGGCGTGGAGAATGTGCACGACAACGTGACAAGAGGGCAGCGATTGTGTGTACTGTGAGACTCATTGTGTGTTTGCCGCACACTGACAACAGGAGCTTTGTCAGACGTCACACAACTCTACACAACACTTCCAACTATTGATTTAGAAAAAAACAACAAAAAACATCTGTCTTCTCTTCTTCCATCAGCCCAAGAAGAAGAAAGTCACCTTCTACCTGCTGTACTGCATCTCCACCGCCGTCATCGGCTCGCTGCAGTTTGGCTACAACACTGGAGTCATCAATGCACCTGAGAAGGTGTGTGCAACTTTTCTTTACAAACAAATATTTAATGAGTATTATTGCTGCTAATATAATAATACTGATCATTTGTTTTATTAATGAATACATAATAAAATAACAATTGTTTTTATTTTTATTATTTTTCTTTCTACCACCGCAAATAATGTACACAACCCAAAAGCAGTGAAGTTGTCACGTTGTGTAATTGGTAAATAAAAAGAGAATACAACAAATCATTTTCAACTTATATTCAATTAAATAGACTGCAAAGACAAGATATTTCATGTTCACACTGAGAAACTTCACTTTTTTTTCAAATAAATATTAACTTAGAATTTAATGGCAGCAACACATTGCAAAAAAGGCATTTTTACCACTGTGTTACATGGCCTTTCCTTTTAACAACACTCAGTAAAGGTTTGGGAACTGAGGAGACACATTTTTGAAGTGGAATTCTTTCCCATTCTTGCTTGATGTACAGCTTAAGTTGGCTTGGCATCGTCTTGCTGAAATAAGCAGGGGCGTCCATAGTAACGTTGCTTGGATGGCAACATATGTTGCTCCAAAACCTGTATGTATTTTTCAGCATTAATGGTGCCTTCACAGATGTGTAAGTTACCCATGTCTTGGGCACTAATACACCCCCATACCATTACACATGCTGCCTTTTACACTTTGCGCCTAGAACAATCTAGATGATTCTTTTCCTCTTTGTTCCGGAGGACACAACATCCACAGTTTCCGAAAACAATTTTAAATGTGGACTTGTCAGACCACAGAACACTTTTCCACTTTGCATCAGTCCATCTTAGATGAGCTCGAGACCAGCTAACCCGGCGGCGTGTCTGGGTGTTGTTGATAAATGGCTTTGGCTTTGCAAAGTAACTTGCACTTACAGATGTAGGGACCAACTGTAGTTACTGACAGTGGCTTTCTGAAGTGTTCCTGAGCCCATGTGGTGATATCCTTTACACACTTATGTCGCTTTTTGATGCAGAACCGCCTGAGGGATCCAAAGTCTGTAATATCATGGCTTACGTGCAGTGATTTCTCCAGATTCTCTGAACCCTTTGATGATATTACGGAGCGTAGATGGTGAAATCCCTAAATTCCTTGCAATAGCAGGATTCGCAAATCCTTTTCAACTTATATTCAATTGAATAGACTGCAAAGACAAGATATTTCATGACTGAACTGGAAAACTTTGTTATTTTTTGGCAAATATTTGATGCCTGCGGCATGTTTTTAAAAAAGCTGGCAAAAGTGGCAAAAAAGACAGAGAAAGGTTGAGGAATGCTCGTCAAACACTTATTTGGAACATCCCACAGGTGAACATGGCTAATTGGGAACAGGTGGGTGCCATGATTGGGTATAAAAGCAGCTTCCGTGAAATGCCAGTCGTTCACGAACTAGGACGGGGCGAGGGTCACCACTTTGTCAACAAATGCCTGAGCAAATTGTTTAGGAACAACATTTCTCAACCAGCTATTGCAAGGAATTGAGGGATTTCACCATCTAGACTTAGACTTGGACTTAGACTTCCTTTTTATTGTCATTCAAATTCGAACTTTACAGCACAGATAAGAACGAAATTTCGTTACATAAGCTCATGGTAGTGCAGGATAAGAAAGCAATAAGGTGCATATATAAATAATATATGTAATATATATATATAAAATAAATAAATATATATAAATAAATAAATAGATTACTGTACAGATAAATATATTGCACTTTTTCACATGCGTCCACGTTTATGGATGTATGTTATATTGTCTTTTTTATTCCAGCGAGTTAATCCATTTTGGGGGGGAGTTGAGGGGATAATTTAATTATGATGCGTTCAAGAGTCTTACGGCCTGAAGGAAAAAGCTGTTACAGAACCTGGAGGTTCTGCTTCGGAGGCTGCGGAACCTCTTTCTAGAGTCCAGCAGCGAAAACAGTCCTTGGTGGGGGTGGGAGGAGTCTTTGCAGATTTTCTGAGCCCTGGTCAGGCAGCGGCTTTTTGCGATCTCTTGGATAGGAGGAAGAAGAGTCCTGATGATCTTTTCCGCCGTCCTCACCACTCTCTGGAGAGACTTCCAGTCTGAGGCACTGCAGGCTCCAGTCCAGACAGAGATGCTGTTGATCAGCAGGCTCTCTATAGTGCCTCTGTAGAATGGGGGGAGGGAGCTGTGCTCTTTTCATCCCACGCAAAAAATGCATGCGCTGCTGAGCTCTTTTTACAAGAGCTCCGATGTGTAGGGACCAGGTCATATTGTCAGTTATCTGCACCCCCAGGAACTTGGTGCTGCTTACTATCTCCACTGCTGTGCCGTTGATGTAGAGTGGAGCGTGGCTGGACTGGTGCTTCCTGAAGTCAACCATGATCTCCTTGGTCTTGTTGACATTCAAGATAGTGATGGGATCGGCAGTTCTTTTGACTGTACTGAATCACTAAAATCAGTTCCTTAAATTGAGTCGTTCAAAAAATTCGTTCACCGAATCCCCCCACCCCCAAAAAAAATAAAAATAGGAGGTGGGGGGGGGGCGTGCGTAGTACAGTACAGTGCAGACATTCGCGGGAGAAGCAGCAAATAGGGTGAACGCGAGTCCCTACACAGCACTGTGCATGCAGTACACCAGGCAGTGAGTGACTGACACAGCGCCACAGTCAGCACAGTTCAGTACGTGAACCTGAATCACTTCTGCAGCAGCAGTTCTGTGTGCAGGTCGGCGAATCATGAGTCAGTCAGTAACAGCTTCCCCAGCTGAAGATCTCGGTGTGTGTCAGTTCGCGAACGACACAAGCCCTCAGCACCCAATGAACGACGCGCACAGTGACTGAACGAGAGCCTCAATATGACGTCCTCCTCCGCGACACAGTCAGTTCTCTGTGTCAGTAGGTTCGCGAGTCCTGATTCTGTCGTTCACTGAGTGATTCATGTCGTTAATTTGCGGTGAACGAATCGTTCGCTCAGTCCCTCCCCCCGCCCCCATGATGAGTAGCTGGCTGCGTCGTTCGCCGGCGTCGAGGGTTCAGTGAGTCACAGAATGCGCCAGTTCCACTCATACCGGCATGGTCGCAGCGGAGCTCAACTGAACTGAGAAAGGAACGAATCAGTTCATGAAGTGATTCGGTTCAGTACGTTCACTCAAAAGATTCGTTCGTTTGAACGAATCGTTCGTGAACGACACAACATTAATTCAAGACCAGGTTGTTGGTTCTGCACCAGTCAACCAAATGTTTCACCTCCTCCCTGTAGTCCATGTCGTTGTTGTCACGGATGAGGCCCACTACTGTCGTGTCGTCCACATACTTCACAACGTGGTTAGTAGTGGACCTGGCGCAGCAGTCATGGGTCATCAACGTGAACAGCAGCGGACTCAGGACGCAGCCCTGGGGGGAGCCGGTGCTCAGGGAGATGGCACTGGAGGTGTTGTTGCCCACTCTCACAGATTTGGGTCTTTCTGTGAGGAAGTCAAGCAGCCAGTTGCAAAGGGGGGTACTGAATCCAAGGGGGGCCAGTTTGCTCACCAAGTGCTGCGGGATGATGGTGTTGAATGCTGAGCTGAAGTCCAGGAACAACGTCCTTTCCTTCCAGATGTTCTAAGCTCAGGTGGAGTGCAGAGGAGATGGTGTCCTCTGTGGAGCGGTGAGGGCGATAAGCAAACTGGTATGGGTCGAATGTGGGGGGAAGTCTGGAGACGATATATTCCTTTACCAGCCTCTCCAAGCACTTCATTATGATGGGGGTGAGTGCAACGGGGCGGTAATCATTGAGGGAGGAGATTGTGGGTTTTTTTGACACTGGAATGATTGTGGCCGTCTTAAAACAAAATGGTACCACAGCCTGGGTCAGCGAGATGTTGAAGATGTCTGTGAGAACCCCAGCCAGCTGGTCTGCACATCCCTTAAGCACCTTGCCCAGAATGTCATCAGGTCCCGGTGCTTTCCGGGGGTTCACTCTCCTCAGGGTTTTCCGGACATCTGCTATGTCCAGGTTGAGCGGCTGCTCATCAGGGCGGGGGATGGACTTTCTCGCGGGTGTGGTGTTAAGTGCCTCAAACCTTGCAAAGAAGTTGTTAAGGTCATCTAGGAAGCTGATACTGTTGTCACAGGGACAGGGGGCAGCTTTATAGTCCGTGATGACCTGTATGCCCTGCCACATTCGTCTAGTGTTTGTAGGGTTCTCGAAGAAGTCCTGCACTTTCTGACTGTGAGCACGCTTTGCAACCTTAATGGCACGGTTCAGGTTAGCTCTGGCTACAAGGGGCAGCTTTATAGTCCGTGATGACCTGTATACCCTGCCACATTCGTCTAGTGTTTGTAGGGTTCTCGAAAAAGTCCTGCACTTTCTGACTGTGAGCACGCTTTGCAACCTTAATGGCACGGTTCAGGTTAGCTCTGGCTGATTTTAATGCCACCATGGTGCCAGACTTGAAAGCCTTGTTCCGAGCCTTCAGCATTGCACGTTCATCCAGGGTTTCTCGTTGGCCCGTGTGGGGATGTTCTTGATCACACTGACATCCTCCATGCACTTCTGAATGTATGCGGACACAGACTCTGCATACTCCTCCACGCATGTGCGGGGATTTTTGGTGGCGGCTGCTTTGAACATGTCCCAGTCTGTGGTTTCGAAGCAGTCTTGTAATGCTGATATTGCTCCCTCTGGCCAGGTCCTCACCTGCTTGACTGTAGCTTGCTTCCTGATCAGCAGGGGCTTGTATGCAGGAATTAACATCACAGATAGATGGTCTGAGGAGCCGAGGTGGGGCGTGGTGCAGCTTTATACGCTTGTTTAATATTACTATACACCAAGTCCAATCTGCTTCCACCCTTGATTGCAAAATTCACATATTGATGGAAATGAGGGAAAACTGTTTTCATGTTAGCTTGATTAAAATCCCCTGCCACGATGAAAACTCCCTCTGGATGTGTAGTTTGCAGTTCATTGATGGAGCACTACAAAGCATTCATACGTCTCTCCCGTTGACGGTCCCCGCTGCGTCAAAGGCCGCTGGATGTAGCCGGCGAAGTATTCCCATGCTAGCGAGGAGGTCCAACGTACACGCATCTTTCAGTCCAAACCGGCCCGATCCATCCACATCCAGAATTGTCTGGCGGTCGTATGTGACCACGGAGTGTCCACGCTGTAAGCCAGCCATGAAATTTAAAGAATTGTCCGGTATTTTTGCCAAATTGTTCTATACTACCATGAGCGTCAGGGCGCTGCCATCTTGACATCTACGTTCCGTAATATCATCAAAAAGTTCAGAGAATCTGGAGGAATCACTGCACGTAAGCCATGATATTACGGACCTTGGATCCCTCAGGCTGTACTGCATCAAAAAGCGACATCAGTGTGTAAAGGATATCACCACATGGGCTCAGGAACACTTCAGAAAACCACTGTCAATAACTACAGTCGGTCGCTACATCTGTAAGTGCAAGTTAAAACTCTACCCTGAAAAGCCAAAGCCATTTATCAACAACACCCGGAAACACCCGCCGGCTTCGCCGGGCCCGAGCTCATCTAAGACGGACTGATGCAAAGTGGAAAAGTGTTCTGTGGTCTGACGAGTCCACATTTCAAAATGTTTTGGGAATCTGTGGACAAAGAGGAAAAGAGCCATCCGGATTGTTCTAGAAGCAAAGTTGAAAAGCCAGCATGTGTGATGGTATGGGGGTGTATTAGTGGCCAAGGCATGGGTAACTTACACATCTGTGAAGGCACCATTAATGCTGAAAGGTACGTACAGGTTTTGGAGCAACCCAAGAAACGTTATCATGGACGCCCCTGCTTATTTCAGCAAATCGATGTCTTTGTAGTAAAAGAGTGCGGGTACTAGACTGGCCTGCCTGTAGTCCAGACCTGTCTCCCATTGAAAATGTGTGGCGCTTAAGCTGTACATCAAGCAAGAATGGTTAGTGTTACTATGAGTGACTAAAAACTAAACACTTGGGACTTTTTTTGCAGAAACTGCGTCAATTCTTCCAGAACGTTTCTCTGGATCGCTACGGCGAGTCGTTCAGCCCGGGCACCAACACCATGGTGTGGAGCTTGGCGGTGGCCATCTTCAGCGTGGGCGGCATGCTGGGCTCCTTCTGCGTGGGAGCAGTGGTCAACAAGTTTGGCCGGAGGAAGTCCATGCTGCTGGCCAACATCCTGGCCCTGGTGGGCGGGGGTCTGATGGGACTGTCCAGCCTGAGCCAGTCCTTCGAGATGGTCATCGTGGGCCGCCTGGTCATCGGCGTGTTCTGCGGCCTGTGCACGGGTCTGACCCCCATGTACGTGGGCGAGCTGGCCCCCACCGCCCTCCGTGGAGCCTTTGGCACCCTGCACCAGCTGGGCGTGGTTCTTGGCATCCTGGTGGCCCAGGTGTGCAGGACCACCACACACATCAATGATGATGATAATGATAATGATGATGATCTTGTTTTGGGTTTCCAGATCTTTGGACTGGAATCTCTTCTGGGCTCGGACTCTCTGTGGCCCCTCCTGCTGGCCCTCACGGTCCTGCCCGCTCTGCTGCAGAGCATCCTGCTGCCATTTTGTCCTGAGAGCCCGCGCTACCTTCTCATCGTCCTCAACCAGGAGGAGGCGGCCAGGAAAGGTCCTGCACCCTCATGACCTCATGCAACCACCTCAGATCCTCATGCTTCTTCGAGATTGTATCATCATCTTTACCATCTCAGTCTCACTTGTACTGTCAGTCTCATAATCATAATAATAATCAGAATCTCATACTTCTTCTAGATTGTATTATCTTTATCATCTCAGTTTACTGTCAGTCTCATAATCATAATAATATTCATAATCTCATACTTCTTCTAGATTGTATTATCATCTTTATTATCTCAGTCTCACTTTTACTGTCAGTCTCATATTTATAATAATATTTATAGTCTCATATTTCTTCTAGATTGTATCATCATCGTTATCATCTCAGTCTCACTTTTACTGTCATTCTCATAATCATAATAATAATAATATCCTCATACTTCTTCTAAATTATATCATCATGTTTATCATCTCAGTCTCACTTGTACTGTCAGTCTCATAATCATAATAATATTCATAATCTCATACTTCTTCTAGATTGAATTATCATCTTTATTATCTCAGTCTCACTTTTACTCTGTCTCATAATCATAATAATATTTATAGTCTCACATTTCTTCGAGATTATATCATCATTATCATCTCAGTCTCACTTTTACTGTCATTCTCATAATCTTAATATTATTCATAATCTCATACTTCTAGATTGTATCATCATCTTTAGCATTCCAGTCTCACTTTTACTGTCATTCTCATAATCATAATAATATTCATAGTCTCATACTTCTACATTGTATTATCTTTATCATCTCAGTTTACTGTCAGTCTCATAATCATGATAATATTCATAATCTCATACTTCTTCTATATTGTACTATCATCTTTATCATCTCAGTCTCACTTTTACTGTCAGTCTCATAATCATAATAATATTCATAATCTCATACTTCTTCTCGATTGAATGATCATTTTTATCATCTGAGTCTCACTTTTACTGTCATTTTCATAATCATTATAACATTCATAATCTCATACTTCTTCTAGATTGTATTATCATCTTTATTATCTCAGTCTCACTTTTACTCTGTCTCATAATCATAATAATATTTATAGTCTCATATTTCTTCGAGATTATATCATCATTATCATCTCAGTCTCACTTTTACTAGCATTCTCATAATCTTAATATTATTCATAATCTCATACTTCTAGATTGTATCATCTTTATCATTCCAGTCTCACTTTTACTGTCATTCTCATAATCATAATCATAATAATATTCATAGTCTCATACTTCTTCTAGATTGTACTATCTTTATCATCTCAGTTTACTGTCAGTCTCATAATCATGATAATATTCATAATCTCATACTTCTTCTCGATTGAATTATCATTTTTATCATCTGAGTCTCACTTTTACTGTCAGTCTCATATTTATAATAATATTTATAGTCTCATACTTCTTCTCGATTGAATTATCATTTTTATCATCTGAGTCTCACTTTTACTGTCATTCTCATAATCATTATAATATTCATAATCTCATACTTCTAGATTGTATTATCATCTTTATTATCTCAGTCTCACTTTTACTCTCAGTCTCATAATCATAATAATTTTTATAGTCTTTCATTTCTTCGAGATTATATCATCATCATTATCATCTCAGTCTCACTTTTACTGTCATTCTCATAATCTTAATATTATTCATAATCTCTTCTAGATTGTATCATCATCTTTATCATTTCAGTCTCACTTTTACTGTCATTCTCATAATCATAATAATATTCATAGTCTCATACTTCTAGATTGTATTATCTTTATCATCTCAGTTTACTGTCAGTCTCATAATCATGATCATATTCATAATCTCATACTTCTTCTATATTGTACTATCATCTTTATGATCTCAGTCTCACTTTTACTGTCAGTCTCATCATCATAATAATATTCATAATCTCATACTTCTTCTCGATTTAATTATCATTTTTATCATCTGAGTCTCTCTTTTACTGTCATTCTCATAATCATTATAATATTCATAATCTCATACTTCTAGATTGTATTATCATCTTTATTATCTCAGTCTCACTTTTACTCTGTCTCATAATCATAATACTATTTATAGTCTCATATTTCTTCGAGATTATATCATCATTATCATCTGTCTCACTTTTACTAGCATTCTCATAATCTTAATATTATTCATAATCTCATACTTCTAGATTGTATCATCATCTTTATCATTTCAGTCTCACTTTTACTGTCATTCTCATAATCATAATAATATTCATAGTCTCATACTTCTTCTAGATTGTATTATCTTTATCATCTCAGTTTACTGTCAGTCTCATAATCATGATAATATTCATAATCTCATACTTCTTCTCGATTGAATTATAATTTTTATCTGAGTCTCACTTTTACTGTCAGTCTCATATTTATAATATTTATAGTCTCATACTTCTTCTCGATTGAATTATCATTTTTATCATCTGAGTCTCACTTTTACTGTCATTCTCATAATCATTATAATATTCATAATATCATACTTCTAGATTGTATTATCATCTTTATTATCTCAGTCTCACTTTTACTCTGTCTCATAATCATAATAATTTTTATAGTCTCTCATTTCTTCGAGATTATATCATCATCATTATCATCTCAGTCTCACTTTTACTGTCATTCTCATAATCTTAATATTATTCATAATCTCATACTTCTAGATTGTATCATCATCTTTATCATTTCAGTCTCACTTTTACTGTCAGTCTCATAATCACAATCATAATAATATTCATAGTCTCATACTTCTACATTGTATTATCTTTATCATCTCAGTTTACTGTCAGTCTCATAATCATAATAATATTCATAATCTCATACTTCTTCTCGATTGAATTACATTTTTTATCATCTGAGTCTCACTTTTACTGTCATTCTCATAATCATTATAATATTCATAATCTCATACTTCTAGATTGTATTATCATTTTTATCATCTGAGTCTCACTTTTACTGTCATTCTCATAATAATTATAATATTCATAATCTCATACTTCTAGATTGTATTATCTTTATTATCTCAGTCTCACTTTTACTCTGTCTCATAATCATAATAATATTTATAGTCTCATATTTCTTCGAGATTATATCATCATCATTATCATCTCAGTCTCACTTTTACTGTCATTCTCATAATCTTAATATTATTCATAATCTCATACTTCTAGATTGTATCATCATCTTTATCATTCCAGTCTCACTTGTACTGTCATTCTCATAATCATAATCATAATAATATTCATAGTCTCATACTTCTACATTGTATTATCTTTATCATCTCAGTTTACTGTCAGTCTCATAATCATAATCATATTCATAATCTCATACTTCTTCTCGATTGAATTAAAATTTGTATCATCTGAGTCTCACTTTTACTGTCATTCTCATAATCATT
>NC_084551.2:54452500-54460000 GCF_033978685.3 Nerophis lumbriciformis | reverse complement strand
ACCCCCCCGTACCAAAAAGCCCTTGATGAAAGCGGATACAATTTCACCCTCACCTATGAACCCACGCCAGGAAACCAGCCAAAAAAGAACAGAAAACGAAACGGCATCATCTGGTACAACCCCCCCATACAGCAAAAACGTCTCAACGAACATTGGACACAAATTCCTCAACCTGATTGACAAACACTTTCCCAAAGACAACAACCTAAGAAAAGTATTCAACAAGAACAACATCAAATTGAGCTACAGCTGCATGAACAATATACGACAAATCATCTCAAACCACAACAAAACAATTGCAAATGACCCGTCGACCCCCAGTCAGAACGACTCCAAAACCAACAAAGCATGTAACTGTCGAAAGAAACCTGATTGCCCCCTCAACGGGGGATGCTTACAAACATCAGTTGTCTACCAATCTAAGGTAATACGCAAGGACATTAACACATCCGACACATATGTAGGATTAACCGAGGGTGAATTCAAAACCAGATGGAACAACCACAAGGCTTCTTTCAGGAACAAAAACCTGCGAAATACCACAGAACTCAGCAAACACATTTGGGACCTCAAAGACAATAATGTTGAATATTCAATAACATGGCAAATTCTTGCATCCAGCACACCTTACAATAGTGGTAATAAAAGATGCAACCTATGCTTGAAAGAGAAACTGTTTATTATCTACCGTCCAGACCTGTCATCCCTCAACAAGCGCAGCGAAATTGTAACAACATGCCGCCATAGACGGAAACACCTCCTAGGTAACACATGAACCAATCACCACGCCCCTAGGCCAGCCTGTACCCACCCACTCTGTGCCCTATATAAACCATGGTATGCGAATGCTCCCATTAAAATCTCCTGACGATTGAGGGTACCCCCCTCATGAAACAGGCCTGTAGAGATGAAATAGTCTTGTGATTTTTTTTCCCCACACATACATATATATATATATATATATGTATATATATATGTGTATATATATATGTATATATATGTATATATATATATGTGTATATATATATGTATATATGTATATAAATATGTGTGTATATATATATATATATATATATGGAATATATATTAAATAAGTAATACAGATAAATATTTTTTTAATATTAGAATGCCATCCTAAATATGTGAGAAAAAAAAGGTTATATATTTAAATCCTAGTCTAATCAAATATTCAGAAAAAAGTGGTTATTTCACAAGAAGTGCTCTCATTCTGATCATAAAGTACATCAAATGATGTTGTCAAGTTTAATAAACCATAAAACTATTTTTATTATCATCACCATCATTCATTTAAACACTTATGTTGTTTTGTGTGTGCTTTTTTAGAAAGAGAACCCCTCCCTCAGCTACCTGGCCATCGTGGGGGTCTTTGGCTTCGTGGCCAGCTTTGAGATGGGCCCCGGCCCCATCCCCTGGTTCATCGTGGCCGAGCTCTTCTCTCAGGGTCCACGCCCGGCCGCCATGGCCATCTCCGGCTTCTCCAACTGGACTGCCAACTTCCTGGTGGGCTTAGGTTTTCCTAAACTGGAGGTATGCTACACGATGGCCACTAAGTTTATATATATAGCCAGCTCAAATGCTGACATGAAAACAAGAGGCATTAACGTCTTTCTCCATTAAAAAAAACAACAACATTATTTCCCAATCTAATACTTCAATGAATATACATTTAATAACTAAGTAATGCATTCAAAATAAGAAATAAAACCTGCAGCAAATTGTCATAATTATTGCAGCAATATAGACCTTAAGAAGGTGCAAAAAAAACATTTTTTTATTGTAATGTTGAAGCTCATAATTCTGGAGGTTTGTGAACGCAACATTACTGGCTGTGACCGACATTGTTGCATAATGTTGTTTAAAAAAGAGCGTCAAACTTCAATATTTAAAATACAATACTTGCACAATTTCACTACTACTACATTACTTACAATATATTACACAACCAGTGAAGTTGTCACGTTGTGTAAATGGTAAATAAAAAGAGAATACAATGATTTGCAAATCCTTTTCAACTTATATTCAATTGAATAGACTGCAAAGACAAGATATTTAATGTTCACACTGAGAAACTTCATTTTTTTTGTTGCAAATAAATCATTAACTTACAATTTATTGGCAGCAACACATTGCAAAAAAGTTGTCACAGGGGCATTTTTACCACTGTGTTACATGGCCTTTCCTTTTAACAACACTCAGTAAAGGTTTAGGAACTGAGGAGACACATTTTTTAACCTTTTCAGGTGGAATTATTTCCCATTCTTGCTTGATGTACAGCTTAAGTTGGCTCGGCATCGTCTTGCTGAAATAAGCAGGGGCGTCCATGGTAACGTTGCTTGGATGGCAACATATGTTGCTCCAAAACCTGTATGTACCTTTCAGCATTAATGGTGCCTTCACAGATGTGTAAGTTACCCATGTCTTGGGCACTAATACACCCCTATACCATCACACATGCTGGCTTTTACACTTTGACCCTAGAACAATCCGGATGGTTATTTTCCTCTTTGGTCACGACGTCCACAGTTTCCAAAAACAATTATCAAAAATGCCAACATGAAATGCTAGCAAGCTAAATTAGAAAAAGTAAGCATACTTTTAAGGTGGCACAAAGTATCAAAATCCCTGATTTTTAAAGTCAAACATAAAAATATATTAAAAATGCTATCATTAAACGTTAGCACGATGACATAGGAAAAGTTAGCGTACTTCTAAGATGGCGGCGAGTATCAAACACCAGGATTTGTAGGTTTGAACAAATAAGATGAGCTAAAAATGCTAGCATAAATCGTCAGCATGCTAACGTTAGTATGATAACAAGAAAAGTTAGCATTCTTCAAAGATGTTGTATCAAAAGTTATGACATTTAGGTTTTAAATGAACATGCCATCATTAAAATGTTAGCATGCTAACGCCAAAGCATTGCTAATGTTAACATGATGACATGGAAAATAAGATAGCGTCAATTGTAAACAAATATACGACTTTTAGATTTAGATGTACACAATTAGCTACATTTCTAGCATGCTATCATGGCCAGGTACACTGAGACTTAGACTTAGCTGGCATATATTTGTATTTTCAGACGAATGAAATAGCTATGCTAATAGTTAGTGTCAGCTATCTATTAAACAAGACAAGAAGCAAGGAATCAAACAGAGACAGGATTCAATTTAGCGCATGAGGAGAGCGTATGCACTTGCACCCTCGTACTGTGTCGCCCCCACCGCTCTGAGGAAAGGGTTCCATGCCTCTATCTTTATTTGGGCATTCCCTGATTACATAGCTGCAGCTTCTTCTAAGGGTAGGGGGTCATAAACAGCTGCTGTTTATGCGAGCATGTCCTGGTTAAAACGAAGGAAACGAGGGAACTAATAAGGGGTAACGTCGCCTTTTTGTTGCCGCGCGTCGAGAGCTCACCAGCGATGCTAACCAGTTTGTCCTGGTCAGCATGATGACAGAGGAAAACTTAGTATACTTTTAAGTTGGTCCCAAGTATCAAAAGCCATGATTTTTAGGTTTAAACAAATACAATTATCAAAAATGTTCGCATAAAATGTTAGCAAGCTAACAGAGAAAAAGCTAGCATACTTTTAATTCTAGGATTTTTAAGGTCAAACATACAAAGTTAATACAAATGCTATCATCAAACGTTAGCATGATGACATAGGAAAAGTTAGCGTACTTCTATGATGGCGGCGAGTATCAAAAACCAGGATTTGTAGGTTTGAACAAATAAGATGAGCTAAACATGCTAACATAAATCGTCAGCATACTAACGTTAGTATGATAACATCAGAAAAGTTAGCATTTTTCCGAGATGTCGTATCAAAAGTTATGACATTTAGGTTTTAAATGAACACGTCATCATTAAAATGTTAGCATGCTAACGCCAAAGCATTGCTAACATTAACATGATGACATGGAAAATAAGATAGCGTCACTTGTAAACAAATCTACGACTTTTAGGTTTAAATATACACAATTAGCTACATTTCTAGTATGCTAACATGGCCAGATAGACTGAGACTTAGCTGGTATATATTTGTATTTTCAGACGAATGAAATAGCGAATGCTAATAGTAAGTGTCAGCTATCTATTAAACAAGACAAGAAGCAAGGAATTTAGCGAATGAGGAGAGCGTATGCACTTGCACCCTCGTACTGTGTCGCCCCCACCGCTCTGAGGAAAGGGTTCCACGCCTGTGTCATTATTTGGGCATTCCCTGATTACATAGCTGCAGCTTCTTCTAAGGGGAGGGGGTCATAAACAGCTGCTGTTTATGCTAGCATGTCCTGGTTAAAATGAAGGAAACGAGGGAACTAATAAGGGGAAACGTCGCCTTTTTGTTCCGATGCTAACCAGTTTGTCCTGGTCAGGAACTCTGCGGTCCTTACGTCTTCATCATCTTCATGGTGCTGCTCATCTTCTTCTTCATCTTCACCTACCTGCGGGTGCCCGAGACCAAAGGGAGGACGTTCGACGACATCGCCCAAGGGTTTGCCGCCAGGGCCTCGTCCTCCGCGGCGGCCCCCGAAGCGGTGACGGCTGCGGCGGCGGCGGACACGGCTGCCAGCAAAGACGCCGCAGCGACAGCACTCTCCCCGTCGGAGAAAGTCCCCATGGTGGATCTGCCCTCAGATACGCCGTGAGAGAGCTTAGGAAAAGGTCAGTGTAGGCAATCACATGTCAGACTTTTTTTTTAATAATTCACACTTAATACTTTTGTTGACATTCCTGACATACTTCCTTCCTCATAAGAGGATCTACTCGCATTCAGCCTTCAAACCGCCGGATTGAGGTCACGCTCAGAGAGACGCCAAAGCTGACCGGCCGCACGCACACACACCCACACACACACACACCCACACACACACACACACACACACACACACACACACACACACACACACACACACACACACACACACACACACACACACACACACACACACACACACACACACACTTGTATTTTTACCTTCTTGAGACGTGAGAAAAAAGCCTCCCTCTTTAGGACCAGCCTTTCTAGAAATATAAAGATGTGTATTTACAACATTAATAATATATACATACTATGCACATATAAAAAAAGCTTGTTGTGAAACATGAGTTGGAATTTCACAAGAAAAAGGTCACAATTTCACAAGAAAAACTTGGAATTTTGGCAGTATTATAATAAAAGTCGTCATTTTACTCAACGCAAGTCAAAATTTTACAATAAAAATGGAACATTTGTGCAATATTATGATAAAAGTTGTAATTTTACTCAATGACAGTCACAAGAAAAGAAACATTTTGGCAACTTTATGAAAAGAGTCGTAATTTTACTTGACAAAAGTCAAAATTTTATGAGAAAACTTTAAACATTTGGGCAATATTATAACAATAATCGGAATTTTACTTGGCAAAATTTTGACAAAAGTCATAATTTTACTCAAACAATGTCACCGTTTTACAAGAACAACAAAAAAATGGGCAATATTGTGATCCATCCATCCATCCATTTTCTACCGCTTATTCCCTTCGGGGTCGCGGGGGGCGCTGGAGCCTATCTCAGCTACAATCGGGCGGAAGGCAATATTGTGATAAAAGTCAGAATTTTACATGACAAATGTCACCATTTTGCATTAAAAAGTAATAATTTTACATGAAAAAAGTAATAATTTGACCAAAAAAAAGTCATAATTTTACGAGAAATTATTGCAAAATTACAGAAACAGAAAGAATATGAGAAATTGTTCCCAATTTTATAAGAAAAAAGTCGACACATTGTGAGGAAAAGACTGCTTTTAGTTTATTATTATTATTTTTTGTAATTAGTTTTTAATCTTCATTTTTAACTTTATTACAGTGTGTCTCTATATATATATTATTATTATTATTTTTTTTTTTTTTAAATGAATTTTGGCCAAAGGGGGCGCATTTCAATTTCTTACACACACTTGTTATTTCATATGTTGACCACTTTTAAAAGCGACACACTGTCAATTTTTTTGGGACCGCCCTCATGTTGATAGATGTCACCAGCAGGGGTGCAAATGAGACATTCTCTATTAGATGCAATGTTATTGGGACCATGATTTATGTCATCACTTGTTCACACCTCCTCATATGGAAGATACTTTTCCTTCTTCATGTCTCAAGAAGGGAAGAAATATAACGCACACACACGCACATACATACCTGTATTATTACCTTCTTGAGACGTGAGAAAAATGCCTCCCTCTTTAGGACCAGCCTTTCTAGATATATAAAGATGTGTATTTACAACATTAATAATATATACATACTATGTACATATAAAAAAAAGCTTGTTGTGAAAAATGAGTTGGAATTTCACAAGAAAAAGGTCACAATTTCACAAGAAAAACTTGGAATTTTGGCAGTATTATAATAAAAGTCGTCATTTTACTCAACGCAAGTCAAAATTTTACAATAAAAACGGAACATTTGTGCAATATTATGATAAAAGTTGTAATTTTACTCAATGACAGTCACAAGAAAAGAAACATTTTGGCAACTTTATGTAAAGAGTCGCAATTTTACTTGACAAAAGTAAAAATTTTATAAGAAAACTTTAAACATTTGGGCAATATTATAACAATCATCGGAATTTTACTTGGCAAAATTTTGACAAAAGTCATAATTTTACTCAATGTCACCGTTTTACAATAACAACATACACAATGGGCAATATTGTAATACAAGTCAGAATTTTACATGACAAATGTCACCATTTTGCATTAAAAAGTAATAATTTTACATAAAAAAAGTCATAATTTTACATAAAAAAAGTCATAATTTTACATTAAAAAGTCATAATTTTACGAGAAAATATTGCAATATTACAGAAACAGAAAGAATTTGAGAAATTGTTCCCAATTTTATAAGAAAAAAGTCGACACATTGTGAGGAAAAGACTGCTTTTAGTTTATTTTTATTTTTTTTTGTAATTAGTTTTTAATCTTCATTTTTAACTGTTATTACAGTGTGTCTCTATATACATAATATTTTATTTTATGTCTTCAAATAAATTTTGGCCAAAAGGGGAGCATTTCAATTTCTTACACACACTTATTTCAAATGTTGACCACTTTTAAAAGCGACACACAGTCAATTTTTTTGGGACCGCCCTCATGTTGATAGATGTCACCACCAGGGGTGCAAATGAGACATTCTCTATTAGATGCAATGATATTGGGACCATGATTTATGTCATCACTTGTTCACATCTCCTCATATGGAAGATACTTTTCCTTCTTCGTGTCTCAAGAAGGGAAGAAATATAACACACACACACACACACACACACACACACACACACACACACTCACACACACACACACACACACACACACACACACACACAC
This sequence comes from Nerophis lumbriciformis, assembly GCF_033978685.3. NCBI lineage: Eukaryota > Metazoa > Chordata > Actinopteri > Syngnathiformes > Syngnathidae > Nerophis > Nerophis lumbriciformis. Next base: position 54,452,608 of record NC_084551.2, on the reverse strand, counting down.
ACACACACACACACACACACACACACACACACACACACACACACACGCACACAAATACTTGTATTATTACCTTCTTGAGACGTGAGAAAAATGCCTCCCTCTTTAGGA
>NC_084551.2:54435000-54445000 GCF_033978685.3 Nerophis lumbriciformis | reverse complement strand
ATCGACTTTCAGTATCGGCCACCATTCCAATCAGACGTTAACCAGTGCTTCTCAATTATAATATTTTAAAACAGTGTCATGTGTCTGTAAAATTGTTATAAGTGCACCTCTGCAAAACATTTTATCTTTATGAACATGAACGACGACAAAAAAATTGTTTTTAATCTGGACTACATTTTTTAAAAGTGTTAAATGTGTCTTTATCATGTTTGCTTTTTCACAAAATGATAATAAAATTTGCACAACAGATTCTTTACACAACATGTATTTCATTTGTCGTTACTTTGTTGTTGGTTTTTTTGTCGTTATTTTGCACTTTTGACAAAATTATATTGTGATTGTTACATTTCCTGAAAATGTTATCAATCTGGTATCGACTATCAGTATCGCCGCTATTTCAATCAAGCATGAACTTTAGTTTTAAAGTTTGTTTTGTTCTCAAATAAAGCTAACACTGTTTGCTTTTTAACACTGAAACATAAAACTACATTAATAAACAATAAATCATTTGTGGATAAACAACATTATAAAATAATCTTATAATTGTACAAACCATTAGTGCTGCCAAATGATAAGTTTTTAAAAAGAGGATTAATCACATGTTTGAATTTGGATTAATCATGATTAATCAGAGGTTGTTACTCGCTTGCAAGATTATACATATATATATATATATATATGCAGCTGAGATAGGCTCCAGCACCCCCCGCAACCTCAAAAAGGACAAACGGTTGATGACACCAGCAGATGACATGGCACCCCAACTTTGGAAACTTTACACTAGACTTCAGGCAACGTGGATCCTGTGCCTCTCCTGTCTTCCTCCAGACTCTGGGACCTCGATTTCCAAAAGAAATGCAAAATTTGCTTTCGTCAGAAAACATGACTTTGGACCACTCAGCAGCAGTCCAGCTGGTGTCGGTCCACTCTGTTTCCTGAGATCCAGAGTCAACGCAGCCGTCTACCAGCAAGTTTTAGAGCACTTCATGCTTCCCGCTGCTGACCTGCTCTATGGAGATGGAGATTTCAAGTTCCAACAGGACTTGGCGCCTGCACACAGCGCAAAATCTACCCGTGCCTGGTTTACGGACCATGGTATTTCTGTTCTAAATTGGCCCGCCAACTCCCCTGACCTTAGCCCCATAGAAAATCTGTGGGGTATTGTGAAAAGGAAGATGCAGAATGCCAGACCCAAAAACGCAGAAGAGTTGAAGGCCACTATCAGAGCAACCTGGGCTCTCATAACACCTGAGCAGTGCCAGAAACTCATCGACTCCATGCCACGCCGCATTAACGCAGTAATTGAGGCAAAAGGAGCTCCAACCAAGTATTGAGTATTGTACATGCTCATATTTTTCATTTTCATACTTTTCAGTTGGCCAACATTTCTAAAAATCCCTTTTTTGTATTAGCCTTACACAATATTCTAATTTTGTGACATACGGAATTTTGGATTTTCATTTGTTGCCACTTCAAATCATCAAAATTAAATGAAATAAACATTTGAATGCATCAGTCTGTGTGCAATGAATAAATATAATGTACAAGTTACACCTTTTGAATGCAATTACTGAAATAAATCAAGTTTTTCAAAATATTCTAATTTACTGGCTTTTACCTGTATGTATGTATGTATGTATATATATATATATATATATATATATATATATATATATATATATATATATATATATATATATATACACGCATTACAATATAACAGTATTTCACTGTACAGTATAACAATGTGTGTTTTGCTTCGTGCTTTTATTTTTATATCAATATGTGTTCCATCAGACTGTTTCCTGTTACACTGTTGTTACATTTCCTGTTACATTGCTGAACTACAATGGAAATAAATGTCTCATTTTAATGACTTCAATATTTTGCATGCACTTTTTTTGTGTGTGTGATACTTTGATGCAGTGATATTTTTCAGCAGGTATTGTTGAAAGGTTTCATTTTTAGTGGTGACGCCAACAACCTGCATGATGCTCACTGGAGAACAACTAAAGTGAAAGTGAAAATATGATTCATGTTCAAGCAGAAAGATGAAATATTGAAGAAGAGCAACACATTAAAGTCTTCTGCTTTAATCCTGTTTGGTGGTTAGGATAGTGTGAGTGGGAAGGATTTTGGCACAAAAGTGCTTTGAGACACCAGAAAGAAGATTCTTTTTTCCATTGATGATACGTTTAAAACATCATTTTGCTGCTCTTAATGATACCAACATTTAATAAATCGTTACTTTACTCTATTAAATCAGTGTCTGACATTTTAGTGCGTCTTCTTTCTACCAAACCCTAAATCAGTGAAGTTGTCACGTTGTGTAAATGGTAAATAAAAACAGAATACAATGATTTGTTAATCCTTTTCAACTTATATTCAATTGAATAGACTGTAAAGTGCGCCACACATTTTCAATGGAAGACAGGTCTGGACTACAGGCAGGCCAGTCTAGTACCCGCACTCCTTTACTACGAAGCCACGTTGATGTAACACGTGGCTTGGCATCGTCTTGCTGAAATAAGCAGGGGCGTCCATGATAACGTTGTTTGGATGTTGACATATGTTGCTCCAAAACCTGTATGTACCTTTCAGCATTAATGGCGCCTTCACAGATGTGTAAGTTACCCATGTCTTGGGCACTAATACACCCCCATACCATCACACATGCTGCCTTTTACACTTTGTGCCTAGAACAATCCGGATGGTTCTTTTCCTCTTTGGTCCGGAGGACACGACGTCCACAGTTTCCAAAAACAATTTCCAATATGGACTCGTCAGAACACTTTTCCACTTTGCATCAGTCCATCTTAGATGAGCTCGGGCCCAGCAAAGCCGGCGGCGTTTCTGGGTGTTGTTGATAAATGGCTGTTGCTTTGCATATTTGAGTTTTCACTTGCACTTACAGATGTAGCGACCAACTGTAGTTACTGACAGTGGGTTTCTGAAGTGTTCCTGAGCCCATGTGGTGATATCCTTTACACACATATGTCGCTTTTTGATGCAGTACCACCCGAGGGATCAAAAAGTAATTTTAACACACTTAAAAAAACTATTTGTAACAGTAACAATTACTAAGTGTAAACAGTAACATTAATAGCAATTACAATAACAACAGTAACGGTAACAGTGTTTGTAATAATAACAGTAACTGGAATAATAATAGTAACTGTGTTGTAACGGTAAAAGTAACACAAGGAGTAACAATAACAAACTAAGAATAGCTAACTGCAACATGAACAGTAACAATGAAAGTTACTAACTAACGGTTACAGTAACTGTAGCTGCAATAATAAACAGTACATGTAACAGTTTTAACAGTACCAAGTAACAGTAACACAACTAAATATAGCAATCAACAACTGTAACAGTAATTGTAACGGAAACATTAACGGTAACATTTGACACCAGTAACAGTAAATGTAACAATAATAGTAACTGTAACAGTGTTTTTAACAGTAACAGTAACTGGAACATTAACATTAGCAATAACAGAAACAATAAGTGTCATGTCTGTGTAATCATGTTTTGTTCTAAGTCATGTTTTGTTTAGTTTCTGGCTTTTCACTCCCTTGTCTTGTTTGCATGATTACCCATTAGTTTCACCTGTTCCACGTTTGGACTCATTGTGCACTCTTGTTTGTCACCATAGCAACCATTAGTTTTCACCTGTCACGTCACGCACCTGTTTCACGTTTTGAGTCACGCACCTGCTTTCACTAATCATGTCCATAGTATTTAAGTTCATTCATTTTCTGTTGTTCGTCCTGACGACCTCAACACATTTATGCTCTGTTCATGCCTGATACTTCTTTCCATGTCAATTCCTCAAGCAACTATTTTTGTCCAAGCCAAGTAAGTTTTTGTTCCATATTTATAGTCTTTTTGGTTTCATAGTTTGTTCTCCGCCATTGTGCGTGTTTTTTGTTTGTACTTTTTTGCTATAGTCTTTTGGTTTCATAGTTTATTCTCCGCCACTGTGCGCGCTTTCATTTATTCCTTTTTTTGATAATAATAAATCATGTACCTTCATTCCCGTCTCGCACGAGCCAACTTTCCGTTGCATCCTGGAAAAGCACACACCCCGGACCAAGTCATGACAATAAGAATAACAAAAAGTATTTGTTACTTTAACAATAACTAAATGTAACAACAATCAACTGTAACAGTAACAGTAAATGTATAATAAATAAATACATATAGTAAATAGTAACTGTTACAGTGTTCTTAACAGTAAAAGTAACTAAAACAGTAACTAACTGTAACACCAACAGTAATAATAAATCATGTACCTTCATTCCCGTCTCGCACGAGCCAACTTTCCGTTGCATCCTGGAAAAGCACACACCCCGGACCAAGTCATGACAGTAGGTCGTCAGCAGACTCGCTTTTCCGCACGAGAGTTGGACATTTTCGACGAGGCTTCTTGGGCGGTCCTGTGCGCGATGGAGGAGGAAACGCGGCGCTACTCCTCCATGGAGTATAGAGACTTCATTTGGTCCCAGGACGACACAGCGTCACCTCAGCCACGGAAGCGCCGCCAAAGACGAAGGACGTCAGGAAGAACTTCCGCGAGCCTGCAGGACACGCCGCTCCCACATGCCCCTCCCCCTCCGGGCGGAAGCAAGCAGCAGCCAGCCCGGCTTCGCCCTGATGACGTCAAAAACCAGGATTTTTTTTTTCTGAATTCTTTTTCTTTTGATTCCCCGCTCCCCAGGACTCAAGCCACACCCAAGACACAAAACAATTTTTTTTCACACACTCAATCCCAGGCACAAGAAAGACAATTTGGACAATTTAATGGGGAAGTTTCTGCCCTCCTCCGCCCACCCCTACAGAGAGTTCCAGACCGCAGGGAGCGCGTCTGGTATCCGCCCCTTGAGGGGGGGGCTAGGGCTGGGAATTGTTCAGGTGGGGTGGCTCAGCAGCACGATGTCAAGCCACAGCCTCCAGCACGGCCGCCACCACCAGTCTTTCGCCATGCCAAGCCTCCACCCCCAGCTAGGCCACCTCCACCTGCTCCAAGGCTAGCACCACGGCTAGCTGCTCCAAGGCTAGCACCTGTCGCCGCACCTGTCGCAGCACCACGGCTAGCACCTGTCGCCGCACCAGTTGCCGCACCAAGGCTAGCACCAGCTCCACCACGTCAAGTTCCACGCCAAGACCAAGACCCTCCACGCCAAGACCAAGACCCTCCACGCCAAGTCCCGCCAGTCGCAGCTCCAAGACGCCAAGTGCCGCCAGTCGCAGCTCCAAGACGCCAAGTGCCGCCAGTCGCAGCTCCAAGACGCCAAGTGCCGCCAGTCGCAGCTCCAAGACGCCAAGTGCCGCCATGCCAAGACCAAGTGCCGCCATGCCAAGACCAAGACCCGCCATACCAAGACCCGCCATGCCAAGACCAAGACCAAGACCAAGACCCGCCATGCCAAGACCAAGACCCGCCATGCCAAGACCAAGACCCGCCATGCCAAGACCAAGACCCGCCATGCCAAGACCAAGACCCGCCATGCCAAGACCAAGACCCACGCCAAGACCAAGACCCACGCCAAGACCAAGACCCACGTCGAGCTTCGCCGCCTGACGCGCCACGTCGAGCTTCGCCGCCTGACGCGCCACGCCGAGCTTCGCCGCCTGACTCACCACGCCAAGCCACGTCTGCCACGATGACGACGCGCCTCCCTCCTCGTCGGCCACGGATATGGCCGCTACCTGGTCGCCCGCCACGCCAAGTGCGCCCACCTCCCAGTCGGCCACGAATGTGGCCATTCCCTGGGCGCCCGCCTCGCCTGTTGCAGCGGCGTTACACTCGCCGCCGCCACCTAACTCTGCCCCGGTGGATACGGGGACACGTGGTCTGGCGACCCACCGCCATGTCCCCCTCCCGCCCTCCCATGACTCTTGTTATTTTTTTTATGGACATCTGGTATCTGTCCTTAAGGGAGGGGCTCTGTCATGTCTGTGTAATCATGTTTTGTTCTAGGTCATGTTTTGTTTAGTTTCTGGCTTTTCACTCCCTTGTCTTGTTTGCATGATTACCCATTAGTTTCACCTGTTCCACGTTTGGACTCATTGTGCACTCTTGTTTGTCACCATAGCAACCATTAGTTTTCACCTGTCACGTCACGCACCTGTTTCACGTTTTGAGTCACGCACCTGCTTTCACTAATCATGTCCATAGTATTTAAGTTCATTCATTTTCTGTTGCTCGTCCTGACGACCTCAACACATTTATGCTCTGTTCATGCCTGATACTTCTTTCCATGTCAATTCCTCAAGCAACTATTTTTGTCCAAGCCAAGTAAGTTTTTGTTCCATATTTATAGTCTTTTTGGTTTCATAGTTTGTTCTCCGCCATTGTGCGTGTTTTTTGTTTGTACTTTTTTGCTATAGTCTTTTGGTTTCATAGTTTATTCTCCGCCACTGTGCGCGCTTTCATTTATTCCTTTTTTTGATAATAATAAATCATGTACCTTCATTCCCGTCTCGCACGAGCCAACTTTCCGTTGCATCCTGGAAAAGCACACACCCCGGACCAAGTCATGACAATAAGAATAACAAAAAGTATTTGTAACTTTAACAATAACTAAATGTAACAACAATCAACTGTAACAGTAACAGTAAATGTATAATAAATAAATACATATAGTAAATAGTAACTGTTACAGTGTTCTTAACAGTAAAAGTAACTAAAACAGTAACTAACTGTAACACCAACAGTAACTGTAACAACAACATTACTAGTAAAAGTAACTAAATGTAGCAATAACCAACTGTAACAATAACAGTAATGGTAACAATAACTGTAACAGTATTTTTAGGAGTAAAAGTAATGGTGACAGTGTTTGTAACTATAGCCGAGAGGGACAAGCGGTAGAAAATAAATGCATTGGAACAGTAACAATATTTAAATGTAGCAATAACCAAGTAGACAAATACCAGTAACTTCTAAATGAACCGTAAAAGTAACAATAAGTTGAAGTGTAAGCAGTAATTGTAATAATAACAGTACAGTAACTGTAACTCTGCTTGTTACAATAACAGTAATTGGAACTTGTTAAAACAGTAAAAGTAACTAAAACAGTATTTGTAATAATAATAGTAACTGTAACTAGGTCGTTAACATTACAAAGAACAAAGACAGTATTTGTAACAATACCAGTAATTGTAATAATTATAGTAACTGTAACTGTTTTAACAGTAATAGTAACAAACAGTATTTACTTACAAATAGTAAGTAAATAAATACTTTTTGTGATGCTTATTATTTCAATATAACACTTTTTTATAGCGACACTCCTCGGCCCCGGAGGCCCCACATTGTGTCAGCGGGGCCCCACGAATCAGCTGCAGGTGTTTAGTGAAGTGGAGCGTAAACAAAGTGGAGCATCAACAACATGAAGTTCTAAAAGTGTCCACTAGAGGGCGCCACCGGGCTGAAACAAGCAGCGTGTGCTCACATTTATTCACATTTAATCACTTTTATTCACCTTTATTTACCTTTATTCACCGTTATTCACATGTATTCACATCTATTCACCTTTATTCACCGTTATTCACATTTATTCACCTTTATTCACCTTTATTCATCTTTATTCACAGTTATTCACATTTATTCACATTTATTTACATTTATTCACCTTTATTCACATGTATTCACATCTATTCACCTTTATTCATCTTTATTCACCGTTATTCACATTTATTCACCGTTATTCACCGTTATTCACCTTTATTCACAGTTATTCACATTTATTCACCTTTATTCACATTTATTCACATCTATTCACCTTTATTCACCTTTATTTACCTTTATTCATAGTTATTCACATTTATTCACATTTATTCACATTTATTTACATTTATTCACCTTTATTCATAGTTATTCAAATGTATTCACATTTATTCACCTTTATTCAACGTTATTCACCTTTATTCCCCTTTATTCACATTTATTGACATTTATTCACATCTATTCACCTTTATTCACATCTATTCACCTTTATTTACCTTTATTCATAGTTATTCACAGTTATTCACATTTATTCACATTTATTCACATTTATTCACATCTATTCACCTTTATTCACATCTATTCACCTTTATTCAATGTTATTCAACGTTATTCACCTTTATTCACCTTTATTCACATTTATTGACATTTATTCACATCTATTCACCTTTATTCACATTTATTCAAATCTGTTCACCTTTATTCACATGTATTCACATTTATTCACATCTATTCACCTTTATTTACCTTTATTCACCTTTATTTACCTTTTATTCACATTTATTCACCTTTATTTCACATCTATTCACATTTATTTACCGTTTTTTACCTTTATTCATAGTTATTCACATTTATTCACATTTATTCGACGTTATTCGACGTTATTCACTTTTATTCACCTTTATTCACATTTATTCACAGTTATTGACATTTATTTACATCTATTCACCTTTATTCACATATATTCACATCTATTCACCTTTATTTACCTTTATTCACATGCATTCACATTTATTCACATCTATTCACCTTTATTCACCTTTAGTTACCTTTATTCACATATATTCACCTTTATTCACATTTATTCACATCTATTCACCTTTATTTACCTTTATTCATAGTTATTCACATGTATTCACATTTATTCACATCTATTCACCTTTAGTTACCTTTATTCACATATATTCACCTTTATTCACATTTATTCACATTTATTCACATCTATTCACCTTTATTTACCTTTATTCATAGTTATTCACATTTATTCACATCTATTCACCTTTATTCACCTTTATTCACCGTTATTCACATTTATTCACATTTATTCACATTTAATCACCTTTATTCACCTTTTTTCACCTTTATTCACTTTTATTCATAGTTATTCACATTTATTAAAATTGTGTCCCCTTTATTCACATTTATTCACATTTGGCGTCTTCAAAGGTTAAAAACAACTTTGTGAGGGATGCTTGCGTTCATTAAAAATATATATATTTATTTATCATGGAATAAAAACAATCGCCACGGCGATGGCATTTTGTTGACATTGCTTTGTAAATATTACACCGCCTCCTTCTCTCCTATCCTTCATCCTTCTCCTGCACATAGACTCCGCCCCCTCACACACACACACACACACACACACACACACACACACACACACACACACACACACACACACACACACACACACACACACACACACACACACACACGCACACACACACACACACACACACACACACACACACACACACACACACTTCTCACTCTTCTCCCAGTGTCAGTGTCAGCGTGGAGATGTGGAGAGTCCTTCTGTGCTTCTGTGTTCTTCTCAGACACAATTCATCTGAGGAAGGTAAGAAAATAACTACATTTGCACTTTATGCTGCTTAAATGTTTGCATTTATTTTGTGAAAGATAGGAAAAAAGTGTGTGTGTGTGTGTGTGTGTGTTCTTGTAGTTCAACCCTTCTTGAGACATCAACAAGGAAAAGTAGCTTCCATATGAGGAGGTGTGAACAAGTGATGACATAAACATAAACATAAACATAAAAATAGAGAGACAAATACTAGAGTCCGTGAACATTGCTCCAAAGTCAAGATTTTTTATGCATACAAAAGTAAACATTGACAGGTGAAAAAAGAAAAAAAATGTATATAGAGACATACTGTAATAACTTGAAGTAAATAGTGAAGATTAAAAAAAATACAAACAAACAAACAAAATAAAATACTAAAAGCAGTCTTTTACTCACAATGTGTCGACTTTTTTCTCATAAAATTGGGAGCAATTTCTCATATTCTTTCTGCTTCTGTAATATTGCAATATTTTTTCGTAAAATTGTTCCTTTTTTTATGTAAAATTATTACTTTTCAATGCAAAATGGTGACATTTGTCATGCAAAATTCTGACTTTTATCACAATATTGCCAATATTTCTGTTGTTCTTGTAAAATAGTGACATTTTTTGAGTAAAATG
>NC_084551.2:54405000-54430000 GCF_033978685.3 Nerophis lumbriciformis | reverse complement strand
AAAAAAATTAAATCCATAAAAATTCTGTTAAAAAAATTCTGTGTAAAAAAATAATTGTTTTAAAATTCTTTGTAAAAAAAAAAAGCAGTATTTTAAAGTTCAGTGTTTTAAAATTCAGTGTAAAAAAAATTAGTGCAAAAAAATTAAATCCATAAACATTCTGTGTTAAAAAAATTCAGTGTTTTAAAATTCTGTGTTAAAAAAAAGCAGTATTTTAAAGTTCAGTGTTTTAAAATTAAGTGTATACAAATTTAGAGTAAAAAAAATTCAGTGTAAAAAAAACAGTATTTTAATGTTCAGTGTTTTAAAATTCAGTGTAAAAAAAAAAATAGAGTAAAAAAATTAAATCCATAATAATTCTGTTAAAAAAATTCTGTGTAAAAAATTAATTGCTTTAAAATTCTTTGTAAAAAAAAATGCAGTATTTTAAAGTTCAGTGTTTTAAAATTCAGTGTAAAAAAAATTAGTGCAAACAAAATTAAATCCATAAAAATTCTGTGTTAAAAAAATTCAGTGTTTTAAAATTCTGTGTTAAAAAAAAGCAGTATTTTAAAGTTCAGTGTTTTAAAATTAAGTGTATACAAATTTAGAGTAAAAAAAAATTCAGTGTAAAAAAAACAGTATTTTAATGTTCAGTGTTTTAAAATTCAGTGTATAAAACTTCAGTGTCAAACAAATTCAGTGTAAAAAATTCAGTAATTAAAAGTTCATCGTTTTAAAATTCAGTCTTAGAAAAATCTGTGTAAAAAATTCAGTCTTTAAAAATTCTGTGTAAAAAAAAAATCAATATATACAAATTTAGTGTTAAAGCAATTCCGTGTAAAAACATAAGTGTTTTAAGGTTCAGTGTAACAAATTCAGTATTTTAAAAATCAATCTTTTAAATGTCAGCGTATAAAACTTCAGTGTCAAACACATTTAGTGTAAAAAATTCAGTAATTTAAAGTTCATCGTTTTGAAATTCAGTGTTAAAAAAATTCTGTGTACAAAATTTCAGTGTAAAAAAAATAAGTGTAACAAATTCAGTGTAAAATATTAATTGTTTTAAAGTTCAATGTAATAAATTCAGTGTTTTAAAATTCAATGTATAAAAAATCAGTGTTTTAAAATTCAATGCATACAAATTCAGTGTTAATTACAGTGACATTCCGGCCACTTCATTTTACACAAGTCTTTATTTTGTATTTTTTTTGGACAATTCCACAATAATATGGTGGCTTTAATACCGTGGCAATATCGTATCGTCTGATTGTGATATCGTTACATCCCTACTCCTTCGTCATGTTGAATTATGGTATCAAACAATGGAGTTTTGGCCTCTTCAAGACCTCTGATACTTAGATTATTATTATTTACGCAGAATAATTGTATTATGTTATCATGTTTTATGGCCTCTTTGTTTTTGACGTTTAATTTTTTTCGTATTTTTGTCAATTGTAAAGTTTTTCTTTGATTTATACTCAACCAGAAAGTTTTGCTTGTGTCCTCCCTCCCACTATTAAAACACGTTACAACATTTTAGTATATATTCATACTGTAGAGGTTGCCCTCAATGGGTTCCTCGGACCACCACACACTGCCATGACAGCACGGCTTTCAGGGTACGACACTGTAAAATTTATTTTTCTGCGTCTGTGTGTGTCTCTCTCTCTCTCTCTCTCTCTCTCTGTCTCTCTGGCTCCCACTCCAACTCCAACCACGTGTCTCGTCCCGGCTGCTGCTAATAAAGGCGACAGGTCATTAGATAACAAGGCCCACCTGAGCCATCTACTCATCTGTCGCTGTCTTTGAGGCCGGTCCTTGCACACCCCGTTCCGCGGCAGGCCCGCAGGCCACGCCCCCCTCCACACATACATTTTCCGACTATAAAATCCTTTCATTTGATCAAAAATGGACAGTGCGCCTTATAACCCGGTGCGCCTAATGCACATATTAATTCTGGTTGTAATTACCGACCTCATGGCAATTTCATTTGGTACATGGTGTAATGATAAGTGTGACCGGTAGATGGCAGTCTTCTATAAGAGATACGTGTGGACTGTTCAATAAATGATGCCAGCAAGTACCCGTGGGCAAGCAATACAAAAATGTTGAGGTTCCATTGAGAATGTAGAACATTACACGCGGCGCTCAGAAATCTTTCAAAATGTTGCGACGTTGGTACGCTACTCACCTGCACCGCTTGATGGATTGTCGGAGCAATACGGCTACAGTAGTCAGACATACCGTGCTTCAACATATGAGTATTATTATGGAGTGTGTGTATAAGAACCCCAAAAATGCACCTATTAGTAGACAATATCTGGTGTTTTGTTTCGCAATATTTTGCACAAAAAACACTTTTTCTTACCTTTTGGTACCTGCTGATGTGTATTTGGGATCTGCATAAGTCCCGAAAATGTGCGAGTATCCCCCTTTGAAGTCAATAAGCGCCTGCTTTTTCTTTATCTTCTTGTTTTGGGGCATTCATTCCACAGCGGATTTACTAAGATTCGCTATGGAAGCGCCAAAAACTACCGGGACGACAAAGATGCAAGGGAGAAGAACCTGTCGAAGTGGAGGCACGTAAATAAGACCGCCCTTGAAGATGGTGTGTGAAACATCATCTTTGCGACATTTTCATAATATGACGCGTTTAATGCACCTTACAATGCGGTGCGCCCTATGGTCCGAAGAATACGGTATATATTTCGGCAAGGGATGTTCACTAACAGCAAAGTAGTACAAACCCTGTTTCCATATGAGTTGGTAAATTGTGTTAGATGTAAATATAAACGGAATACAATGATTTGCAAATCATTTTCAACCCATATTCGATTGAATGCGCTACAAAGACAACATATTTGATGTTCGAACTCATAAACTTTATTTATTTTTTTTGCAAATAATAATTGACTTAGAATTTCATGGCTGCAACACGTGCCAAAGTAGTTGGGAAAGGGCATGTTCACCACTGTGTTACATGGCCTTTCCTTTTAACAACACTCAGTAAACGGTTGGGAACTGAGGAGACACATTTTTTAAGCTTCTCAGGTGGAATTCTTTCCCATTCTTGCTCGATGTACAGCTTAAGTTGTTCAACAGTCCGGGGGTCTCCGTTGTGCTATTTTAGGCTTCACAATGCGCCACACATTTTCAATGGGAGACAGGTCTGGACCACAGGCAGGCCAGTACCTGCACTCTTTTACTATGAAGCCACGTTGATGTAACACGCGGCTTGGCATTGTCTTGCTGAAATAAGCAGGGGCGTCCATGGTAACGTTGCTTGGATGGCAACATATGTTGCTCCAAAACCTGTATGTACCTTTCAGCATTAATGGCGCCTTCACAGATGTGTAAGTTACCCATGTCTTGGGCACTAATACACCCCCATACCATCACACATGCTGGCTTTTTAACTTTGCGCCTATAACAATCCGGATGGTTCTGTTCCTCTTTGGTCCGGAGGACACGACGTCCACAGTTTCCAAAAACAATTTGAAATGTGGCACAGAACACTTTTCCACTTTGTATCAGTCTATCTTAGATGAGCTCAGGCCCAGGGAAGCCGACGGCGTTTCTGGGTGTTGTTGATAAACGGTTTTTGCCTTGCATAGTAAAGTTTGAACTTGCACTTACAGATGTAGCGACCAACTGTAGTTACTGACAGTGGGTTTCTGAAGTGTTCCTGAGCCCATGTGGTGATATCCTTTACACACTGATGTCACTTCTTGATGCAGTACAGCCTGAGAGATCGAAGGTCACGGGCTTAGCTGCTTACGTGCAGTGATTTCTCCAGATTCTCTGAACCCTTTGATGATATTGCGGACCGTAGGTGGTGAAATCCCTAAATTCCTTGCAATAGCTGGTTGAGAAAGGTTTTTCTTAAACTGTTCAACAATTTGCTCACGCATTTGTTGACAAAGTGGTGACCCTCGCTCCATCCTTGTTTGTGAATGACTGAGCATTTCATGGAATCTACTTTTATACCCAATCATGGCACCCACTTGTTCCCAATTTGCCTGTTCACCTGTGGGATGTTCCAAATAAGTGTTTGATGAGCATTCCTCAACTTTATCAGTATTTATTGCCACCTTTCCCAACTTCTTTGTCACGTGTTGCTGGCATCAAATTCTAAAGTTATTGATTATTTGCAAAAAAAAAAAAAATGTTTATGAGTTTGAACATCAAATATGTTGTCTTTGTAGCATATTCAACTGAATATGGGTTGAAAATGATTTGCAAATAATCCGTTTATATTTACATCTAACACAATTTCCCAACTCATATGGAAACGGGGTTTGTAGTACTTTTACTTGAGTACACGGTATAATGTGCAGCTGATGTCTTTCTCCTGTCATTGTCCGAGCACCCATCAGTCCAAATGACATTCCACTACCTCCATGTTTGATGTCACAGACCAACAAGTTGCATAACTGCAGAGATTCCCTGAATTATTTATCTCCGTAAGTGCGGTGACATTCTCTCCTGAAGGTCACGTGGGTTAACGAGCTCCAGGAGCTTTGCTTAATTAGGCTGAAGGACGCCCCTCCAATTGGGTGTGCAAAGACACATTTTCGAGATGGGGCTATTCAATTGAGTAGCGTAAATACCGGACTATAACCCGCTACTTTTTTCCCCACGCTTTGAACCCTGCGGTTTGTAAAATGGTTTCTTCGCTTACGGCCATAATGCAAATAGTTTAAAAAGAAAACAAGCAAATAAACCGAACAAAGTGTTATTTTTGGGCTATGGCGCCATCTTTTGGATGAGTTCGCTCACTGCAGGTGCTGCAGTGTCCTTCCTTTTCGTGCTTTCAACCGCAAGTAGACGTGCCGTTCCGTCTTCTGGCCGCGTTCCTACTCATACGGACCCTTTATTCATCACTCCAAGCAACATTTGTGAGTTTTACAATATAACTAAAACTGTTCATACTTACTATACCCTCCTGTTGGAATAATTTTATCTAAGTTATGACAAAAACTTTGTGTTGAAATTAGTTCCCAGCAAGTCTTTGAACCTACCAAGAAGGCTTGTAAAACTCCACTGTGTGGCGGGGGAAGCAACATGAAGGCGTTTCTGTTTCTTTCATGTATTGTAATCAACAGAAATATATTGTCTGACCCAAGAACTACAAAGCGGAGAGGAAGCAGGGCCTGACTCCCTTCCAGGCACCGCTTTTTTGAACTCTTTTACGAACCTCTTTTTGAACTCTTTTACGACCTCTTTTTTTATGAACCGACCTTTTCTTTTGAACTGTTTTGTAATCAAAGGCGATGGCTGTTTATGACCCCGGTCCCTTTGAAAGCAGCTGTTGCCATCTGGTCAGGGAAGGTCCAAATAAAAAGAAGGAGACGTGCAATCTTTTGGCAGAGCGTGATGACACTGTAAAAGGGTACAGATGTACACGTTTCTCCTCACTGAGCCGAATTGAATTCTGTCTCTGTTTGATTCTTTGCTTCCTGTCCTGTTTAATAGGTGTCATCAGTGTTTGAACCCGACACTCCAATGTGTGATGTCTGTAGGAGTGTTTTCACGCGTCGCATCGGCAAATGAGCGGCTCACGCGAGGAAAGAAAGGAGCAGACGTGCTATCGTAATGTAATCAAGCGAGCCTTGTTAGCGTTAGCTAATATGCTAACACGTTAATGTCTGTGTTAGTATTACTAACGTACAATGGCATTCTTTTTTGTAATTTTTCCGTTTCGCCAATTCACCGAAATGTTACCGTGGAGTTATTGAGTCTGTTTAGCTGAGTGGAAAACTCGCTTGCGCAGGTAGTGGGTCCATGATGACTTTTGTTTTGTTTGATCAGCCGTTTTACTGCCTTGTTACAGACACCATTTGGAAACAATTAAAGTGTGTAAATAAACATTTACAGAATATTTCTGGGTAAATAAATAATTTCACAACGTATATACCTGCGGCTTATAGTCCGGTGCGGCTAATATATGGATACATATGCATAGTCCGAAAAATAAGGTAAATAATAACCTAAAGAAAAACACGAAATATTGCATGAATTGCTTTGAAATGTAGCATGCCTTTTAAAAATACACAAACAATTTTAGATAAAAAAAATATTGCATTAAAACATTATAATAGAATGTAGTACCAACAATTGCAGTAATTTTGCGAAGTAATGTAAGAGAATTTACCTTGCTTCTCTGTCAAACACACCATCAGCAGCCTTTGCATATTTTCTCCATGGCATTTCAACATCCTCGGCTGGCGTTACGGGTTTATTCCTTCTCAAACTAGCCGTGCTGCGCTTTGACCCCTTCACCAAGTTAGCGAGCTTCATGTTCCGCCGTGTTTTTTTGAGGATTGATTTCTTTAATTCGATGAATATCATCCACTTCTTCTTCTCAGCACCGTCCTTCATGCCCACTTTCCTCATTGCCCATGCTTGGAAAAACAAAGTTGTGTACATTTCCAGCTATAAACTAATGCTGGCGGGGCAAGACCGGTTGTTTTGGTCGGATCTTACGGGGCTTGCATCACGAAAAAGTCTTAAACCGTACCACCGACAGTTACTTCCTTTCTCGGTCTGCTTACCACCATTGTTGGCACCGGTACCATCTTGGATATGAGTTCCTGTACACAGGAGTTGGAACACATCAAGTAAAACCCAGCACATGAGAGCCTTACTTTTGTTCAAAGAAATACTTGATTATTATTATTTGATGCACCCGGCAAGGCAGTCAGCCTTTTTCAAAGCATACACTTTCAACCGCTGATTACAGAGACATTTTACGTTTATTATTCATGGATTTCATGATGGAATTCTGTTGTTTTGGCTCAGCGACGGCAAGCATTAAAGATGCGAACCACAGTGAGGGCGGACTTTGATGACGGATGTTTGTTGTTGTTCGTGGTTATTTACTTATGAGTGTTCTGTGGACCTGCGTCAATACCCCGACGATTCAGACCACACAGGATGCGATATTGAGAGTGCATGTGGACTGAGCACAGCAGGGTCCTGTGCCAAGCGTCTTCCTTGGTGTACTTGGTAGTGGAAGACTCTGGCGCTTTGTTGTTGTTGTTGACGAAGGTTGGACTGATATCATTTTCTACCGTCCAAGTCTTTGGCCTGCTCAGCAGTGGTTTCTGGCATCCTAGAACTAACATCCGTCAGCATCAGTCGGTCATATCTTAAAGTCCAGCAGGTATCTCTTCTCCTCAGCTATAACCACTGACTACTCTTCAGTTCTACAGTTCTTGTTGCAACAAATCCCTTACATCCAATCTTTACCAGACAGACTCTCACTGTTCAGCCTCTTTGTTCAGCCTAGTCTGTGGCGCTTTGTGGTTGTTGTTGACGAAGGTCCGACTGATATCATTTGGGTTACTTTTCTACTATCCAAGTCTTCGGTCGGCTCAGCAGTGGTTTCTGGTCCTAGATCAATCCGTCATATCCTAGAGTCCAGCAGGTATTTCTCCTCTTCAGCCACAACCACTGACTACTCTTCAGTTCTTGTTGCAACAAATCCCTTACATCCAACCTTCACCAGACATACTGTCAATCTTCAGCCTCTTTGTTCAGCCTAGACTCCAGCGCTCTGTTGTTGTTGTTGACGTAGGTTGTACTGATATCACTTCGGTTACTTTTTTACTGTCCTCGAACTAACCCCCGTCCGCATCAGTCCGTCAAATCTTAGAGTCTAGCAGGGATCTCTCCTCTTCAGCCATAACCACTGACTACTCTTCAGTTCTACAGTTCTTGTTGCAACAAATCCCTTACATCGAACCTTTACCAGACAGACTGTCACTCTTCAGCCTCTTTGTTCAGCTTAGACTCTGGCGCTTGGTTGTTGCTGTTGACGGAGGTTGGGCTGATATAACTTTCTACCGCCAAGTCTTCGGCTCAGCAGTGGTTTCTGGCGTCCTAAAACTAACCCCCCTCAGCATCAGTCCATTATATCTTAGAGTCCAGCAGGTATCTCTCCTCTTCAGCCACAACCACTGACTACTCTTCAGTTCTTGTTGCAACTAATCCCTTACATCCAACCTTTACCAGACATACTGTCTATCTTCAGCCTCTTTGTTCAGCCTAGACTCCGGCGCTCTGTTGTTGTTGTTGACGTAGGTTGGACTGATATCACTCGGGTTACTTTTCTACCGTCCAAGTCTTTGGTTGGCTAACCCCCGTCCGCATCAGTCCGTCAAATCTTAGAATCCAGCAGGTATCTCTTTTCCTCAGCCATAACCACTGACTACTCTTCAGTTCTACAGTTCTTATTGCAACAAATCCCTTACATTCAATCTTTACCAGACATACTCTTACTCTTCAGCCTCTGTTCAGCCTAGACTCCGGCGCTTTGTTGTTGTTGTTGTTGACGAAGGTTGGACTGATATCACTCGGGTTACTTTTCTACCGTCCTAATCTTCGGTCGCCTCAGCAGTGGTTTCTGGCGTCCTATAACTAACCCCCGTCAGCATCAGTCCGTCATATCCTAGAGTCCAGCAGGGGTCTCTCCTCTTCAGTCATAACCACTGACTACTCTTCAGTTCTACAGTTCTTGTTGCAACAAATCCCTGACATCCAATCTTTACCAGACAGACTCTCACTCTTCAGCCTCTTTGTTCAGCCTAGACTCCGGCACTTTGTTGTTGTTGACGAAGGTTGGACTTATATCATTCGGGTTACTTTTCTACCGTCCAAGTCTTCGGTCGGCTCAGCAGTGGTTTGTGGCGTCTTAGAACTAACCCCCGTCAGCATCAGTCCGTCATATCTTAGAGTCCAGCAGGGATATATATATATATATATATATATATATATATATATATATATATATATATATATATATATATATATATATATATATATATATATATATATATATATATATGTGTATATATATATATGTATATATATATATATATATATATATATATATATATATATATATATAAATGTATATATATATATATATATATACATATATATATATATATATATATATACACATATATATATATATATATATATATATATATATATATATATATATATATATATATATATATATATATATATATATATATATATATATATAAAATAAATACTTGAATTTCAGTGTTCATTTATTTACACGTATACACACACACATAACACTCATCTACTCATTGTTGAGTTAAGGGTTGAATTGTCCATCCTTGTTCTATTCTCTGTCACTATTTTTCTAACCATGCTGAACACCCTCTCTGATGATGCATTGCTGTGTGGCACAAAAGTGCTGTCATCAAATGCACTAGATGGCAGTATTGTCCCGTTTAAGAGTGTCACAACATTGCTGTTTACGGCAGACAAACTGCTTTACGGTAGACAAAAACGTGAGTGCTGTTGTTGTGTGTTGTTACCGCGCTGGGAGGACGTTAATGAAACTGCCCAACAATAAACCCACATAAGAAACCAAGAACTCGCTCTCGATCATTCTACAGTTATAACGTGATTGGGCCGGTACGCTGTTTATATTGTGGGTTAGCGGACTTAGGTCCGCATGGACCTGAGTCGGCCTGAATTTCGGGAGATTTTTGGGAAAACATTTATCCCGGGAGGTTTTTGGGAGAGGCGCTGAATTTCGGGAGTGTCCCGGAAAATCCGGGAGGGTTGGCAAGTATGGTGTATTCTGATATATGTTCTTCACAGAAAATGAGCCAAAGTCAGTGAGTCTCAGTTTGAAAAATTAATTAATTGTATAATTTTTCTTTTAATAGAAAATGAAAACGGGTCCCACAGACCCGGACACCACACAAGGGTTAAACATGGTTTGTGTGTATATAAATACGGGCATTTGTGGAGGAATAACCCTCGACTTTTTATCACTCGGTTGCTACCGCAAATATCTCTCCTGGGTTGCAATAATAAATTGAGCATTCGAACGAGAGTCAAAGTATTTTTGTACCCTTTTTTACAAGCTGGCATGCTTAAATTTGAAAGATTTCAAACCAAATATTGAATAATTCTCACAACACTCTTTGTGCCTACCTTTTTTCATAAGAGTACACCATGTTTTAGTAGGAAATCCAGGTAAATCCAGCAAGTTGGTTGTGCTTTCTGGTAGATGTGCGATGTTAGCACACATCCACCATCAACTGCCTCCAGTTCCGAAATTCCTCATCAACACTTTGGATTCCTTCAAGTGTTCTGGCCGAGAGAGCATTGGCGTGTATGTACTGCAAACACAGAGCCTTGACCTACCACCTGTTCCTCTCGCTGCATACTTGTGTGGTGTGGACTCGAGACTCAAAAAGTTAGCTGAACCACGAGTGAACCCGTGACACCGACGTACTTATTTCTAGATCAGGCCTAATTTGCATCCTCTTTCCTCGCTACGACTGCTGCCTTCCTGTCCGTGGTCGTGCGTAATGACGGTTTGGTGTTGGCCTTGTCCTCGGCTGACTGTCTGTGGGTGCAGCATCTGGAGCGGATCAAGGCCTGCCGGATGACTAAACGCTCGCGAGGGCAGCAAGGACATTAGCAGGAAATGTTTGTAACGTTGTGTTAACGTTGGAATCCTTAACCCGGAACCACAAGTCCCACTGGGTGAATATCGTTATTGATCACCACAACATGATAATGGGAAATAGGAGAAATAATGCACTGTATGTAGTATATAGGGATGGGTATGGAGTCCGGTACTTTTTTGGAACCGACTGACTCCAGCTGGTGAAAATCACGTGAAATCCAACAGCACTGAGAACGGACTCAGCCAAACTACAAAACAAGTGTCTTGGCATCGTTTTGCTGATATAAGCAGGGGCGTCCATGATAACGTTACATATGTTGCTCCAAAACCTGTATGTACATTTCAGCATTAATGGTGCCTTCACAGATGTGTAAGTTACCCGTGTCTTGGGCACTAATACACCCCCATACCATCACTTTTGAACTTTGCGCATAGAACAATCCGGATGGTTCTTTTCCTCTTTGGTACGGAGCACACGACGTCCACAGTTCCCAAAAACAATTTGGAAATGTGAACTCGTCAGACCACAGAACACTTTTCCAATTTGCATCAGTCCATCTTAGATGAGCTCGGGCCCGGCGAAGCCGGCGCGGCGTTTCTGGGTGTTGTTGATAAATGGCTTTGGCTTTGCATAGTAGAGTTTTAACTTGCACTTACAGATGTAGTGACGGACCTTAGTTACTGACATTGGTTTTCTGAAGTGTTCCTAAGCCCATGTGGTGATATCCTTTACACACTAATTTCGCTTTTTGATGCATTGCCGCCTGAGGGAGCCACGGTCACGGGCATTGAATGTTCCGTGCAGTGATTTCTGCAGATTCTCTGAACCTTTTGATGATATTACGGACCCTAGATGGTGAAATCCCTCAATTCCTTGCAATAGCTCGATGAGAAATGTTGTTCTTAAACTGTTCAACAATTTGCTCACGCATTTGTTGACAAAGTGGTGACCCTTGCCCCGTCCTTGCTTGTAAATGATTGAGCATTTCATGGAAGCTGCTTTTATACCCAATCATGGCGCCCACCTGTTTCCAATTAGCCTGTTCACCTGTGGGATGTTCCAAAAAAGTGTTTGATGAGCATTCCTCAACTTTATCAGTCTTTTTTTGCCGCTTTTCCCAACTTTTTTGGAACCTGTTGCAGGCATCAAATTCCAAATGAGCTAATATTTGCAAAAAATAATTTTGAACGTTAAATATCTTGTAATTGCAGTCTATTCAATTGAATATAAGTTGAAAAGGATTAGCAAATAACTGTATTTTGTTTTTATTTACCATTTACACAACGTGACAACTTCACTGGTTATGGGGTTTTTGTAAGCGGCAGGGTCCAAAGCGTAGGAAAATTGTGGCGACTTTTACTGCAATGGAATGACGTTTCACAGTTCAATCAATCAATCAATCAATGTTTATTTATATAGCCCTAAATCATAAGTGTCTCAAAGGGCTGCACAAGCCACAATGACATCCTCGGTTCAGAGCCCACATAAAGGCAAGGAAAAACTCACAACCCAGTGGGATTTCAATGTGAATGACTATGAAAAACCTTGGAGAGGACCGCAGATGTGGGTGACCCCCTTCCCCCTCTAGGGGAGAACAGATGCAATGGACGTTGAGTGGGTCTAGCATAATAGTGAGAGTCCAGTCCATAGTGGATCTAACATAATAGTGTGAGAGTCCAGTCCATAGTGGATCTAACATAATTGTGTGAGAGTCCAGTCCATAGTGGATCTAACATAATAGTGTGAGAGTCCAGTCTATAGTGGATCTAACATAATAGTGTGAGAGTCCAGTCCATAGTGGATCTAACATAATAGTGAGAGTCCAATCCATAGTAGATCTAACATAATAATGTGAGAGTCCAGTCCATAGTGGATCTAACATAATAGTGTGAGAGTCCAGTCCATAGTGGATCTAACATAATAGTGTGAGAGTCCAGTCCATAGTGGATCTAACATAATAGTGTGAGAGTCCAGTCCATAGTGGATCTAACATAATAGTGTGAGAGTCCAGTCCATAGTGGATCTAACATAATAGTGAGAGTCCAGTCTATAGTGGATCTAACATAATAGTGTGAGAGTCCAGTCCATAGTGGATCTAACATAATAGTGAGAGTCCAGTCCATAGTTGATCTAACATAATAGTGTGGGAGTCCAGTCCATTGTGGATCTAACATAATAGTGTGAGAGTCCAGTCCATAGTGGATCTAACATAATAGTGTGAGAGTCCAGTCCATAGTGGATCTAACATAATATTGTGAGAGTCCAGTCTATAGTGGATCTAACATAATAGTGTGAGAGTCCAGTCCATAGTGGATCTAACATAATAGTGAGAGTCCAGTCCATAGTAGATCTAACATAATAATGTGAGAGTCCAGTCCATAGTGGATCTAACATAATAGTGTGAGAGTCCAGTCCATAGTGGATCTAACATAATAGTGTGAGAGTCCAGTCCATAGTGGATCTAACATAATAGTGTGAGAGTCCAGTCCATAGTGGATCTAACATAATAGTGAGAGTCCAGTCTATAGTGGATCTAACATAATAGTGTGAGAGTCCAGTCCATAGTGGATCTAACATAATAGTGAGAGTCCAGTCCATAGTGGATCTAACATAATAGTGTGAGAGTCCAGTCCATTGTGGATCTAACATAATAGTGTGAGAGTCCAGTCCATAGTGGATCTAACATAATAGTGTGAGAGTCCAGTCCATAGTGGATCTAACATAATAGTGAGAGTCCAGTCCATAGTGGCTCTAACATAATAGTGAGAGTCCAGTCCATTGTGGATCTAACATAATAGTGTGAAAGTCCAGTCCATAGTGGATCTAACATAATAGTGTGAGAGTCCAGTCCATAGTGGATCTAACATAATAGTGAGAGTCCAGTCCATAGTGGAGCTAACATAATAGTGAGAGTGCAGTCCATAGTGGATCTAACATAATAGTGTGAAAGTCCAGTCCATAATGATCCAACATAATAGTGAGAGTCCAGTCCATAGTGGATCTAACATAATAGTGAGAGTCCAGCCCATAGTGGATCTAACATAATAGTGTGAGAGTCCAGTCCATAGTGGATCTAACATAATAGTGAGAGTCCAGTCCATAGTGGATCCAACATAATAGTGAGAGTCCAGTCCATAGTGGATCTAACATAATAGTGTGAGAGTCCAGTCCACAGTGGATCTAACATAATAGTGTGAGAGTCCAGTCCATAGTTGATCTAACATAACAGTGTGAGAGTCCAGTCCATAGTGGATCCAACATAATAGTGAGAGTCCAGTCCATAGTTGATCTAACATAATAGTGTGAGAGTCCAGTCCATAGTGGATCTAACATAATAGTGTGAGAGTCCAGTCCATAGTGGATCTAACATAATAGTGAGAGAGTCCAGTCCATAGTGGATCTAACATAATAGTGTGAGAGTCCAGTCCATAGTGGATCTAGCATAATAGTGAAAGTCCAGTCCATAGAGGATCTAACATAATAGTGTGAGAGTCCAGTCCATAATGGATCTAACATAATAGTGTGAGAGTCCAGTCCATAGTGGATCTAGCATAATAGTGAGAGTCCAGTCCATTGTGGATCTAACATAATAGTGAGAGTCCAGTCCATAGTGGATCTAACATAATAGTGTGAGAGTCCAGTCCATAGTGGATCTAACATAATAGTGAGAGTCCAGTCCATAGTGGATCCAACATAATAGTGAGAGTCCAGTCCATAGTGGATCTAACATAATAGCGAGAGTGCAGTCCATAGTGGATCTAACATAATAGGGTGAGAGTCCAGTCCATAGTGGATCTGACATAATAGTGTGGGAGTCCAGTCCATAGTGGATCTAACATAATAGTGAGAGTCAAGTCCTTAGTGGATCTAACATAATAGTGTGAGAGTCCAGTCCATAGTGGATCTAACATAATAGTGTGAGAGTCCAGTCTATATTGGATCTAACATAATAGTGAGAGTCCAGTCCAGAGTGGATCTAACATAATAGTGTGAGAGTCCAGTCCATAGTGGATCTAACATAATAGTGAGAGTCCAGTCCAGAGTGGATCTAACATAATAGTGTGAGAGTCCAGTCCATAGTGGATTTAACATAATAGTGAGAGTCCAGTCCATAGTGGATCTAACATAATAGTGAGAGTCCAGTCCATAGTGGGGCCAGCTGGAAACCATCCCGAGTGGAAACAGGTCAGCAGCACAGAGATGTTCCCAACCGATGCACAGGCGAGCGGTCCACCCCGGGTCCCGACTCTGGACAGCCAGCACTTCATCCATGGCCACCGGACCATTATTTTAAACATTAAAACATTATTTTTCCTGCACTCCAGTTGTCTTCCAAGCCGCTACTTTTGTCCACTATCAAAACAACCTCCGAGTTAATACGTGTCAGAGTCGCATGAGGCGTGAAGGGAAGTGTGAAATCGGGGCGTGAGCACGTGCGGAAGAATGGAGCGCGGATTGTCGCCCAGCTGAGGAGAAAGCGGCGAGGAAGCGACCGGGGGTCGGAGACACCAACACGCACAAGTAAACACAACAGCATCGGGTCGGATGAATAATACACACGGGACCGGGGACGAAGGGCGGACGCGTGCTTTAAAGCGCTGCACTCAGGTCCAGATTGCAGACTCAGCACTTGTCAGAGCTGTCAGGGACAAAAGCTGAGTGTCTCCTCTGTCACATGGACGCCGCGCTCGCCGGGCGAGTTAAATAAAGGAGCTTTTACCGCCGGCCTCCACGCTTTGGTCACGTCGCGCTCTTAATCCCTGAAAGGTGCGCGCTCGCCTCACCTCCGGGGCCCACGCTGAATTATTCACCATGCAAATGTCACGCCATGAGACCGCGGCCCTGGACGCCCCCGGTAACCCCTCCCCCCCATGTGACATGGAACAACAATGTTCACGTCTAAATAATTCAACTTGTATTATCATGCATAGCGGGATCAAAGCCCCTAGTGGAGGGAATTCATTAACTCATATTATTTCATCTTGGAGAAAGCAAACCACGGAGTTTAAGTAAATAGTGGTATGTCAGTTTGAGCGCATAATAAGACAAGGCCCCTTGGTTTGACATTCGCGGGTGGACTGGATCACTTCTCGTAGGAAATGAGGCCCTAATTGGGACTTCGAATGCAAAAGTGATAACCATATACTTGAGAAAAGATTACCCGTCTAGCTCAACGCCATACTTGCCAACCTTGAGACCTCTGATTTCGGGAGGTGGGGGGTGGGGGGCGTGGTTAAGAGGGGAGGAGTATATTTACAGCTAGAATTCACCAACTCAGTTTTTCATATATATATATATATATATATGAAATACTTGACTTTCAGTGAATTCTAGCTATATATTTATTTATTTATTTTATTATATATATAAATAAAAGAAATACTTGAATTTCAGTGTTCATTTATTTACACATATACACACACATAACACTCATCTACTCATTGTT
The DNA here is from genome assembly GCF_033978685.3 of Nerophis lumbriciformis. Classification (NCBI taxonomy): domain Eukaryota; kingdom Metazoa; phylum Chordata; class Actinopteri; order Syngnathiformes; family Syngnathidae; genus Nerophis; species Nerophis lumbriciformis. The sequence goes on along the minus strand of NC_084551.2, from coordinate 54,414,103 downwards.
GTACTTGAAAGTACAATGCAATACAATTCCGGGGCAATGGCACCTATCAAATACACAGTAATGAAAACACAGTTGTTCTACTAACTGTACTGTGTGTTATGAGGGTAGAGTATGTGTGTGTGTGGCCCTTTAATAGGTGACAGCATGTGAGGTGAGTGTCAGTGAGTGTGTGGGCGAGAGAAGAGAGGGAGCGGTAGCGTGAGTGCGGGGAGGGACTAGTTGGTTTTGTGTTGGATTGGCTGTGTGCAAGCAATCAATAAAGCAAGATTTGCAACTAATCGCTGGACTCATCATTCACTCTAAAGTCGTACGCTGTGGAGACCCACTGCCGGGTAAGGTGAAGGGTGTTGCCCCGAGCATACATCGGCCCTGGAGAAGTGTCTCCCCTGCGCTCTTCGACTACGGTCTCGTTCTTCTGCTTCGTCTCCTTGTGTGCGCACACTGGACTCAGGTCCGCATGGAGCTGGAGGGGGCGTGGCCTCCAGCTCCGGCTGAATTCCGGGAGATTTTCGGGAGAAAATTTTCTTCCTGGAGGTTTTCGGGAGAGGGGCTGAATTTTGGGAGTCTCCCGGGAAATCCGGGAGGGTTGGCAAGTATGCTCAACGCCGACATTTAAGTTATGACTTAAAGCCATGGTTTTCCAGACACTTACACACAAACATCTCCGTGTGCTGTCCTGACTTGGCACGCACCCCGACTGATGGTTTTTGCTTCTACGGTTTAGGAGTCCTTCATTTTTGTGACCTACGCTCCTCCCGGGTACTGCAGACCTGCTTAATGACACTCGCAAATAATAAAGTTAAAGTTAAAGTACCAAAGATTGGCACACACAGACTAGGTGTGGTGAAATGTGTCTTCTGCATTTGACCGATCACCCTTGTTCACCCCCTGGGAGGTGAGGGGAGCAGTTAGCAGCAACGGTGGCCGCGCCCGGGAATCATTTCTGGTGATTTAACCCCCAATTCCAACCCTTGATGCTGAGTGCCAAGCAGGGAGGTAATGGGTCCCATTTTTATAGTCTTTGGTATGACTCGGACGGGGTTTGAACTCACAACCTACCGATCTCAGGGCGGACACTCTAACCACTAGGCCACTGAGTAGGTCTAGGTGGGTAGAGTGTCTTGCCCAAGGACACGACGGCAGTGACTAGGTTGGAAGAAGCAGGGATCGAACCTGGAACCCTCAAGTTGCAGGCACGGCCACGCTACCCACCAAGCTATACTTCCCCAAAGTGATAACCGTATCCTTGAGAAAAGACTACCCGTCTAGCTCAACGCCAATATTTAAGTTATGACTTAAAGCAGTAGTTTTTCAGTCACTTAGACACAAACATCTCCGTGTGCTGTCCTGACTTAGCACACACCCCGACAGAGAAAGAAGGAATGTAAAACTGATGGTTTTTGCTTCTCCGGTTTAGGAGTCCTTCATTTTTTTGACCTAGGCTCCTCCCGGGTACTGCAGACCTGCTTAATGACACTCGCTTGTAATAAGGCAACTTTTTGTTCAGCGATATATATATATATATATATATATATATGTATATATATATATATATATATATATATATATATATATATATATATATATATATATATATATATATATATATACATATATATATATATATATATATATATGTTAATGCATTACGAACAGCAATTAATCATGTATTAACGCAGATTAATTATGCAATTTATTTTGAGTGCAGGTGTACCTTCAACTTAAGTGCGGATGAATTCCTGAAAGCATTGTTCTTATACGGTCAGTGATCGGATCAAAGCCTCAGTGCAAAGATGAGGGACTGCTGTACTAACCCACAAGTTTTACTTAAAAATAAATTATATATATATATATATATATATATATATATATATATATATATATATATATATATATATATATATGATTATACATATACAGTGAATGTATGTAAGTATATATATATATATATATATATATATATATATATATATATATATATAATGATATTATTATATTATTATAAATATACATATAAATATGTATATCCATACATTTGTATATGTATTAATATACATGTATATATGATTATACATATACAGTAAATATATGTTAGTATATATATATATATATATATATATATATATGTGTTAGTATATATATATATATATATATATATACATATATATATATATATATATATATATATATATGTGTTAGTATATATATATGTATATATATATATATATATGATTATACATATACAGTGAATGTATATAAGTATATATATATATATATATATACATATATGCATATATATATATATATATATATATATATATATATATATATATATATGATTATACATATACAGTGAATGTATGTAAGTATATATATATATATATATATATATATATATATATATATATAATGATATTATTATATTATTATAAATATACATATAAATATGTATATATATATATATATAATGATATAATTATATTATTATAAATATACATATAAATATGTATATTCATACATTTGTATATGTATTAATATACATGTATATATGATTATACATATACAGTAAATATATATATATATATACATATATGCATATATATATATATATATATATATATATATATATATATATATATATATATATATATATATACATATATGCATATATATATATATATATATATATATATATATATATATATATATATATATATATATATATATACATATATGCATATATATATATATATATGTATATGTGTATGTATACATATACAGTATGTATCTATGTATCAATGTATACATACATATATATATATATATATATATATATATATATATATATATATATATATATATATATATAATATACACATACATGTATTATATTATACTATATACTATATCATATGTTATATTATATTATATTAAATTATATTATATTATATTATATTATCTATTCACCAACTCCCAAAAAAATCCTACCTAAAGCTGAAACACATTTTGTCAGGGACTCTACCGGCATTTTAAATTCGCGATTGACCTTTAATTGCAAAGGCGCCGCTTTCGGGTCAATCAGTTACATTTTCCAAACAGCCGATCACGGTGCCAGCGTGCATCCTCAGCTCAGAGCGCGTAATCGTCGCTGACGTAACGATGCACATGGCAGTCCAGCGTGGGGTCGGGGGCTAGAATCCCAGAGAATATGTGCTCCAAACTCCCCCCTCCCCCCTCCCCCTTCCCCCACACAGCACACATTAAATCTAGCATCTTTTTAAAAATGTAAAATTATAGTCTTGTTTAGTTATAGTCATGTTTAATTATAGTCATGTTTAATTGTAGTCATGTTTAATCATAGACTTCGGTGCATTCCTCGGTGCAAGTCACAGCTTGGTTCATCTTCAGTACAGCACACAAAACATGTTTATCTGGGCACTGGACATTTCTCATGTTTGGCTGCTAAAGTTGACCAGGGATCGAACCTAAGGCACTGGTGTTGTGTACCATTACATCACCATCACAAAAACAATAACATTCCCTTTTAGGAAAGTGCAATGATGCATACTTGTAAGATTGTACTTGTAATAAGTTATTTTTAGTAAATTAAAGTTGTTGTTATTTTATAGTACTAGCACATAGCCCAGATCCCCAACTATGTAGCACAAACCTACTCCCTGTTCGTGTCTACAGCACTAAGCATTCTGGGTAATGTAGCTTCAATACATTTACTTTCTAGTCTCAATGTATTTGTATTTTTTTTTTACATCTATTAAAGACAATGAAGAACATATTTTAATTTGCAATGCTGACCTAACTTAAAAGGCGGCATTTACATGTTAGAGTTGTTGAAGTGTGATGATAATCTCCCATCGTCACTGGCTGACCAACAAAAATAGATCGCTCTCAACAGATGACGGGTGTTCTTAACATAACGTGTTTTAAGATAAAGGAATGTTTAAGATGGACAAACATTTTTCAAGCGTAAAACATACACATAGAATGTCTGCAATTTGTGGACGACAGAGCAGACAGTACAATTATTTGATAATGAGTTCTGAGTATGTAGTTTTGCTGCCATCTAGTGTTTACTTTTAGGTCTGTGTGGTATAAAATCAGTAAAACATCAATAGTGCACTTGTTTTGCCAATTGTTGTCGGAATCCTGTGCTTTTTGACACTTAAAAAAATGGACACTTAAAAAAATGATAACAAAATTGTTGGTGGGGGACTCCGAAAGACCTTGGCTCTGTCCCACCTTTCCACGTGTTAGTTGTTTAATCAGAGGGACAATAAAGTTATCAGTCGGGTTGCCAAATTCCGGGAATATTCAAAGTTGGACATTTTCAATGGGAATTAATGGGAATAAACATTGAATGCAACATGCTAGATCTTGCAGTATGATTATTAGCTAAAACAACCTGATTTCATGCTAATTCAGTAGAATTTCAACCCTGCACGGTGCATTCCTCGGTCACATGTGCAGTGCATTCCTCCATCACATGCACAGATAATTCCCAGCATGCTACACACTATAGGCCACACTAGTATTTGAGCGCAAAGACTTCATCCAGTCAGGTAAGTTTTGACGATATTACCGGGGTAAATATATTTGATGTATGGTATTTAATTGTAATAGAGGTGTAATTGCTTGTTACTGTATTATTGTAGACTACTCCAGCAGACTTCCAGACTGTTCCTGTACTTGTTAAATGATTTTGGGGGCCAATATCTCTAGCTATCTAGGTTTATGTACCACCACAGTCTCATAATGAACCGGAAATATTTCTCCGTTAGCCGTGATGCTAATTTTCTCAATGTTAAACCCCATTTATTTATGCTAACAACGTTAGCGATCCGAATTGACCTTTTTTGTGATCTGTAAAGTTGAACTAGCAAATACTAAATCAAAACTCTGCCTTCTGTTGTGCTAGCCATTCTGTTGTCATACAAGAATGTAGGTTATAGTTTGATTTAGCATGCTGATTGAATGTTCATTTATTCATCTAGCCTATTTCTATTCATTTGTCCATCAGTAAAATATTTTTAAAGACTACTCCAATTCTTTAGCTGACTATTTATATCTGTGTGTGGCATTGCATTAGTGTTTTACAAGATTATCATCTTATTCTGCAGAATAAGATGGACGGTGTACAACTTTGAATAATCAAAAAATGGTCAAAATTTCCAAACTTCCCAAGCTTACCTTCCCGTTGTAAATTTCCGGAAACTTACCGGAAACTTTCCACGCCTTTGCAACCCTGACTATTTATGTCTGTTTTACAAGCTTCTCATCTTATTCTACAGAATAAGACGGACGGTGTCCAACTTTGAATAATCAAAAAATGGTCAACATTTCCAAACTTCTCGAGCTTACCTTTACGTGGTAAATTTCCGGAAAGTTTCCGGAAATTTACCGGAAACATTCCACCACTTTGAAACCCTGACTATTTATATCTGTTTTACAAGCTTTTCATCTTATTCTACAGAATAAGATGGACGGTGTCCAACTTTGAATAATCAAAAAATGGTCAAAATTTCCAAACTTCAGGAGCTCGACTCCCCTTGACAAATTTCCGGAAAGTTTCCGAAAATTTACTGGAAACTATCCACCACTTTGCAACCCTGACTATTTATATCTGTTTTACAAGCTTCTCATCTTATTCTACAGAATAAGATGGATGATGTCCAATTTTGAATGATCAAAAAATGGTCAAAATTTCCAAACTTCACGAGCTCGACTCTCTTTGATAAATTTCCGGAAAGTTTCCGGAAATTTACCGGAAACTTTCCACCCCTTTGGAACCCTGACTAAATATGTCTGTTTTACAAGCTTTTCATCTTATTCTACAGAATAAGATGGACGGTGTCCAACTTTGAATAATCAAAAAATGGTCCAAATTTCCAAACTTCTCGAGCATACCTCCCTGTGGTAAATTTCCGGAAAATTTACCAGACACTTTCCACCCCTTTGCAACCCTGACTATTTATATCTGTTTTACAAGCTTCTCATCTTATTCTAAAGAATAAGATGGACTGTGTCCAACTTTGAATAATCAAAAAATGGTCCAAATTTCCAAACTTCCCGAGCTCAACTCCCCGTGGTAAATTCCCGGAAAGTTTCCGCGAATTTACCGGAAACTTTCCACCCCTTTGCAATCCTGACTATTTATATCTGTTTTACAAGCTTCTCATCTTATTCTAAAGAATAAGATGGATGGTGTCCAAAATTTGAATAATCAAAACATTTTCAAAATTTCCAAACTTCACGAGCTTACCTCCCCGTGGTAAATTTCCGGAAAATTTACCAGAAACTTTCCACCCCTTTGAAACCCTGATTATTTATATTTGTTTTGCAAGTTTCTCATCTATACGGTGTCCAACTTTGAATAATCAAAAAATGGTCAAAATTTCCAAACTTCCCGAGCTTACCTTCCCGTGGTAAATGTCCGGAAAGATTCCGGAAATTTACCGGAAACTTTCCACCCCTTTGCAATCTTGACTATTAATATCTGTTTTACAAGCTTCTCATCTTTTCTACAGAATAAAATGGACGGTGTCCAACTTTGAATAATAACAAAATGGTTAAAATTTCCAAACTTCACGAGCTCTACTCCCCTTGATAAATTTCCGGAAAGTTTCCTGAAATTTACCGGAAACTTTCCACCCCTTTGCATCCCTGACTATTTATATCTGTTTTACAAGCTTCTCATCTTATTCTACAGAATAAGATGGATGGTGTCCAACTTTGAATAATCAAAAAATGGTCAAAATTTCCAAACTGCCCGAGCTCGACTCCCCGTGGTACATTTACGGAAATTTACCTGAAACTTTCCACCCCTTTGCAACCCTGACTATTTATATCTGTTTTACAAGCTTCTCATCTTATTCTACAGAACAAGATGGAAGGTGTCCAACTTTGAGTAATCAAAAAATGGTCAAAATTCCCAAACTTCCCGAACTTAACTTCCCGTGATAAATTTCCGGAAAGTTTCCGGAAATTTACCGGAAACTTTCCACCCCTTTGCAACCCTGACTATTTATATCTGTTTTACAAGCTTCTCATCTTTTCTACAGAATAAAATGGACGGTGTCCAACTTTGAATAATCAAAAAAAATGGTCGAAATTTCCAAACTTCCCGAGCTTGACTCCCTGTGGTAAATTTACGGAAAGTTTCCGGAAATTTACCGGAAACTTTCCATCCCTTTGCAATCATGACTATTTATGTCTGTTTTACAAGCTTCTCATCTTATTCCAAAGAATAAGATGGATGATTTCCATCTTTGAATAATCAAAAAATTGTCAAAATTTCCAAACTTCCTGAGCTTACCTTCCCGTGGTAAATTTCCGGAAATTTAAAGGAAACTTTCCACCCCTTTGCAACCCTGACTATTCATATCTGTTTTACAAGCTTCTCATCTTATTCTACAGAATAAGATGGACGGTGTCCAACTTTGATAAATAAATAAAAATGGTTGAAATTGTCAATCTTCCCGAGCTTGACTCCCTGTGGTAAATTTACGGAAAGTTTCCGAAAATTTACCGGAAACTTTCCATCCTTTTGCAATCCTGACTATTTATATCTGTTTTACAAGCGTCTAATCTTATTCTACAGAATAAGATGGACGGTGTCCAACTTTGAATAATCAAAAAATTGTCAAAATTTCCAAACTTCCCAAACTTCCCTTCCCGTGGTAAATTTCCGGAGTTTCCGGAAATTTACCGGAAACTTTCCACCCCTTTGCAACCCTGACTATTTATGTCTGTTTTACAAGCTTCTCATCTTATTCTACAGAATAAGATGGTTGATGTTCAACTTTGAATAATCAAAAAATGGTCCAAATTTCCAAACTTCACGAGCTCGACTCCCCTTGATAAAATTCCGGAAAGTTTCCGGAAATTTACCGGAAACTTTCCACCCCTTTGCAACCCTGACTATTTATGTCTGTTTTACAAGCTTCTCATCTTATTCTACAGAATAAGATGGAAGGTGTCCAACTTTGAGTAATCAAAAAATGGTCAAAATTTCCAAACTTCCCAAACTTAACTTCCCGTGATAAATTTCCGGAAAGTTTCCGGTAATTTACCGGAAACTTTCCAACCCTTTACAACCCTGACTTTTTATATCTGTTTTACATGCTTCTCATCTTTTCTACAGAACAAAATGTACGGTGTCCAACTTTGAATAATCAAAAAATGGTCGAAATTTCCAAACTTCACGAGCTCGACTCCCCTTGATACATTTCCTGAAAGTTTCCGGAAATTTACCGGAAACTTTCCACCCCTTTGCAACCCTGACTATTTATATCTGTTTTACAAGCTTCTCATCTTATTCTACAGAATAAGATGGATGGTGTCCAACTTTGAATAATCAAAAAATTGTCCAAATTTCCAAACTTCCCAAGCTTACCTTCCCGTGGTAAATTTCCGGAAAGTTTCTAAATCTAAAATTATGACTTTTGTCGCGTGAAATTACGACTCTTTTCATAAAATTGCCAAAATTTGAAGCTTTTCTTGTAAAACTGTGACTGTTATTGAGTAAAATTCCAACTTTTATCATAATATTGCACAAATGTTCAGTTTTTATTGTGAAATTTTGTTGTAAAATTGTAAAATGTGGACTTTTAATATAATACTGCCAAAATTCCAAGTTTTTCTTGTGAAATTGTGACCTTTTTCTTGTGAATTTCCAACTTATTTACATAGTATGTATATATTATTAATGTTGTAAATACACATCTTTATATATCTAGAAAGGCTGGTCCTAAAGGGGGAGGCTTTTTTCTCATGTCTCAAGTAGGTAAGAAGTACAAGAATGTATGTGTGTGTGTGTGCGTGTGTGTGTGTGTGTGTGTGTGTGTGTGTGTGTGTGTGTGTGTGTGTGTGTGTGTGTGTGTTTGTGTTCTTGTATTTTTACCCTTCTTGAGACATAAATAAGTAAAAGTAGCTTCCATATGAGAAGATGTGAACAAGTTTGGACATAAATCATGGTCCCAATACTGAAAACCATTGCATCTAATATAGAGCCAAATACTAGAGTCCGTGAACATTGCTCCAAAGTCAGCATTTTTTGTTGATTTAACGTGCATACAAAAGTAAACAT
>NC_084551.2:54367500-54400000 GCF_033978685.3 Nerophis lumbriciformis | reverse complement strand
GCAGCGGCTTTACTTTGAGCTCCCCCCGGATGGCAGAGCTTCTCACCCTATCTCTGAGGGAGAACCCTGCCACCCGGTGGAGGAAACTCATATCGGACGCTTGTACCCGTGATCTTGTCCTTTTGGTCATAACCCAAAGCTCATGACCATAGGTGAGGATGGGAACGTAGATCGAGCGGTAAATTGAGAGCTTTGCCTTCCGGCTCAGCTTCTTCTTCACCACAATGGCTCGATACAGCGTCCGCATTACTGAGGACGCCGCACCAATCCACCTGTCGCTCTCACGATCCACTCTTCCCTCACTCGTGAACAAGACTCCGAGGTACTTGAACTCCTCCACTTGGGGCAGGGTCTCCTCCCCAACCCGGAGATGGCACTCCACCCTTTTCCGGGTGAGAACCATGGACTCGGACTTGGAGGTGCTGATTCTCATCCCAGTCGCTTCACACTCGGCTGCGAACCGATCCAGTGAGAGCTGAAGATCCTGGCCAGATGAAGCCATCACGACCACATCATCTGCAAAAAGCAGAGACCTAATCCTGTAGCCACCAAACCGGAGCCCCTCAACGCCTAGAAATTCTGTCCATAAAAGTTATGAACAGAATGGGTGACAAAGGGCAGCCTTGGCGGAGTCCAACCCTCACTGGAAACGTGTCCGACTTACTACTGGCAATGCGGACCAAGCTCTGACACTGATCGTACAGGGAGCAGACCACCACAATCGGACAGTCTGATACCCCATACTCTCTTAGCACTCCCCACAGGACTTCCAGAGGGACACAGTTGAATGCCTTCTCCAAGTCTACAAAGCACATGTAGACTGGTTGGGCAAACTCCCATGCACCCTCAAGGAGCCTGCCGAGAGTATAGAGCTGGTCCACAGTTCCACGACCAGGACGAAAACCACACTGTTCCTCCTGAGTCTGAGGTTCGACTATCGGGCATAGCCTCCTCTCCAGTACACCTGAATAGACCTTACCGGGAAGGCTGAGGAGTGTGATCCCACGATAGTTGTAACAAACCCTCTGGTTCCCCTTCTTAAAGAGAGGAACCACCATCCCGGTCTGCCAATCCAGAGGTACTGGCCCCGATGTCCACGCGGTGCTGCAGAGTCTTGTCAACCAAGACAGCTCCTCAGCATCCAGAGCCTTTAGGAACTCCGGGCGGATCTCATTCACCCCCGGGGCCTTGCCACCGAGGAGCTTTTTAACTACCCCAGCAACCTCAGCCCCAGAAATAGGAGAGCCCACCACAGATTCCCCAGAAACTGCTTCCTCATAGGAAGACGTGTTGGTGGGATTGAGGAGGTCTTCGAAGTATTCCCTCCATCGATCCACAAAATCCGCAGTCAAGGTCAGCAGAAGACCATCGTCACCACACATGGTGTTGATAGTGCACTACTTCCCCTTCCTGAGGCGGTGGATGGTGATCCAGAATCGCTTCGAAGCTGTCCGGAAGTCGTTTTCCATGGCTTCCCCGAACTCCTCCCATGTCCGAGTTTTTGCCTCCGCGACCGCTGAAGCCGCACACCGCTTGGCTTGTCGGTACCTGTACGCTGCCTCTGGAGTCCTATGAGCCAAAAGAACACGATAGGACTCTTTCTTCAGCTTGACTGCATCCCTCGCCGCCGGTGTCCACCAACGGGTTCTAGGATTACCGCCACGACAAGCACAAACTACCTTGCGGCCACAGCTCCAATCAGCCGCCTCAACAATAGAGGTGCGGAATATGGTCCACTCTGACTCAATGTCCAGCACCTCCCTCGTGACATGTTCAAAGTTCTTCCGGAGGTGGGAATTGAAACTCTCTCTGACAGGAGACTCTGCCAGACGTTCCCAGCAGACCCTCACAATGCCAGGTCTGTCCGGCATCCTCCCCCACCATCGCAGCCAACTCACCACCAGGTGGTGATCAGTAGAAAGCTCCGCCCCTCTCTTCACCCGAGTGTCCAAAACATGAGTCCGCAAATCTGATTACACAACTACAAAGTCGATCACGGAACTGCGGCCTAGGGTGTCCTGGTGCCAAGTGCACATATGGACACCCTTATGTTTGAACATGGTGTTTGTTATGGACAATCTGTGACGAGCACAAAAGTCCAATAACAAAACACCACTCGGGTTCAGATCCGGGCGGCCATTCTTCCCAATCACGCCTCTCCGGGTTTCACTGTCAAAGCCAACATGTGCGTTGAAGTCCCCCAGTAGGACAAGGGAATCACCCGGGGGGAACACTTTCCAGTACTCCCTCGAGTGAATCCAAAAAGGGTAGGTACTCTGAATTGCTGTTTGGTGCGTAAGCACAAACAACAATCAGGACCCGTCCCCCCACCCGAAGGCGGAGGGAAGCTACCCTCTCATCCACTGGGTTGAACTCCAACATGCAGGCTCTGAGCCGGGGGGCAACAAGAATTGCTACCCCAGCCCGTCGCCTCTCACTGCGTGCAACGCCAGAGTGGAAGAGAGTCCAGCCCCTCTCGAGAGAACTGGTTCCAGAGCCCTTGTTGTGTGTCGAAGTGAGTCCGACTATATCCAGCCGGAACTTCTCCACCTCGCGCAGTAGCTCAGGCTCCTTCCCCCTCAGCGAGGTGACGTTCCACGTCCCAAGAGCTAGCTTATGTGGCCGAGGATCAGACCGCCGACCTCTATGGCCTCTCCCATGAGTGGGGAGCCCATTGGAGGGGCGACCCACGTTGCCTCTTCGGGCTGTGTCACCTGGCCCGGCCACCAGGCGCTCGCCATCGTGCCCCAACTCCGGGACTGGCTCCAGAGGATGGGCCCCGGACATCATAGCCAAACTCCTCTACCACCATAAGGTGGCAGCTCAGAGAGGACACAACAATAAAGTATAAATAAATAATTTCATGTAAATATAAGACAGTAGCAACTACAAGCTGTGCATGTTTTTTTGCAGTCTGTGTGTGTGTGTGTGTGTGCGTGTGTGTGTTTGACGTGAAGTGCTTCTGTGATGGTTATATTCTTATTTGACCTGAGGCTTCAAGTGAAGAGAAAGAATAAAAGAGAGAGGGGGAGGAGAGAAAGGGTATAACTTGTGTGTGTGTGTGTGTGTGTTTGTGTGGGTGTGCGTGTGTGTTCATTTTTTGTTTGATTCTTTCCATACTTTTCTCTTTTCATGCCATCTTTTCCTTGGCTGCGGGGAACATGTTTGCTTTTTCCACGATTCTATTAAAGACAATTTCTCGTCAACATACGGATTACTAATAAACGTTTTAGTAATCAATGTACTACTAATATATTAAAGGGGAACATTATCACCAGACCTATGTAAGCGTCAATATATACCTTGATGTTGCAGAAAAAAGACCATATAATTTTTTAACCGATTTCCGAACTCTAAATGGGTGAATTTTGGCGAATTAAACGCCTTTCTAATATTCGCTCTCGGACGTGACGTCACATCGGGAAGCAATCCGCCATTTTCTCAAACACAGAGTCAAATCAGCTCTGTTATTTTCCGTTTTTTTCGACTGTTTTCCGTACCTTGGAGACATCATGCCTCGTCGGTGTGTTGTCGGAGGGTGTAACAACACGAACAGGGACGGATTCAAGTTGCACCAGTGGCCCAAAGATGCGAAAGTGGCAAGAAATTGGACGTTTGTTCCGCACACTTTACCGACGAAAGCTATGCTACGACAGATGGCAAGAATGTGTGGATATCCTGCGACACTCAAAGCAGATGCATTTCCAACGATAAAGTCAAAGAAATCTGCCGCCAGACCCCCATTGAATCTGCCGGAGTGTGTGAGCAATTCAGGGACAAAGGACCTCGGTAGCACGGCAAAAAATGGCGGCAGTTTGTTCCCGCAGACGAGCGAGCTAAGCCCCCTATCGACCCTAGCTTCCCTGGCCTGCTGACATCAACTCCAAAACTGGACAGATCAGCTTTCAGGAAAAGAGCGCGGATGAGGGTATGTCTACAGAATATATTAATTGATGAAAATTGGGCTGTCTGCACTCTCAAAGTGCATGTTGTTGCCAAATGTATTTCATATGCTGTAAACCTAGTTCATAGTTGTTAGTTTCCTTTCATGCCAAACAAACACATACCAATCGTTGGTTGGAAGGCGATCGCCGAATTCGTCCTCGCTTTCTCCCGTGTCGCTGGCTGTCGTGTCGTTTTCGTCGGTTTCGCTTGCATACGGTTCAAACCGATATGGCTCAATAGCTTCATTTTCTTCTTCAATTTCGTTTTCGCTACCTGCCTCCACACTACAACCATCCGTTTCAATACATGCGTAATCTGTTGAATCGCTTAAGCCGCTGAAATCCGAGTCTGAATCCGAGCTAATGTCGCTATAGCTTGCTGTTCTATGCGCCATGTTTGTTTGTGTTGGCTTCACTGTGTGACGTCACAGGAAAATGGACGGGTGTATATAACGATGGTTAAAATCAGGCACTTTGAAGCTTTTTTTAGGGATATTGCGTGATGGGTAAAATTTGGAAAAGAACTTCGAAAAATAAAATAAGCCACTGGGAACTGATTTTTAATGGTTTTAATCATTCTGAAATTGTGATAATGTTCCCCTTTAATAACTGAAACATTCATTACTAGATAACACAATTATTACCAACACGTGTGTGAGTAATAATAATAACAGTTAGTTGAATGTTTACATTTGCATTTAATTACAATAAGCTTGTGTCCATATGTCTTATAATGCGCATGTGTGTGTGTGTGTGTGTGTGTGTGTGTGAGTGTGTTTGCGTGTTTGGTGTGCGTGTCCTCATTTGGGTGCAGGCGCTGGACCTCCCCCTCCTTTATCACTGGAAGGATTATAAATCTTGCCAGCATTTCAGTTCAAATCAAATCACCAACATGAGTTGTTCCAATTTTTTTTTCTTTTTACACACAACCGTCTGCCCCCCCCCCCCCCCCCCCCCCCCCCCCCCCGCCCCCCAACTCGGAAAACGGGCTAGCGGGGGCATCGGGTCAAAAATACAACAAATTAAAGTTGCAAAAACATTTTTTCAACCAAACCGACAAATCAAAACAATGAAATGTGGTCAATTTACGCAAAACTGTCCGAACGAAACATCAACATTGTTTTATAGGCGTCAAAATTAATAATAACAACAATTTGCAATTCCAAAGCCGCTGAACCGCCGATATGCGTGATTGGAACTGAAATGCTTGAATGTCCAGGGTGAGTGGAGCGTGTGGATGTTGGAACGGTTCAAATCGGGTGAGAAATGTGGCATATAATTCCCATTCATTTCCAATGGAGGGAAATTCCTGGTATTTCTGGGTAATCAGAGAATTTTGGAACCGGAAAACATCCTGGCTTGAATGTCCAGGGTGAGTGAAACTTGTGGATGTTCGAACGATTCAAATCGGGTGAGAAATGTGGGATATGCAGTAGATTGTATAATGCCCATTCATTTTCAGTGGAGGGAAATTCCGGGTAATTAGGGAGTTTTGAAAACGGAAAACATCCTGGCTTGAATGTCCAGGGTGAGTGGAGCGTGTGGATGTTGAAACGGTTCAAAAAGCGGTTGAGAAATGTGGGATATGTAGTAGATTGTATAATGACCATTTGTTTTCAATGGAGGAAAATTCCTGGTAATTCCAGTTAATCAGAGAATTTTGGAACCGGAAAATATCCTTGCTTGAATGTCCAGGGTGAGTGGAGCGTGTGGATATTGGAACGGTTCAAAAAGCGGTTGAGAAATGTGGGATATGTAGTAGATTGTATAATGCCCATTAATTTTCAATGGAGAGAAATTCCTGGTAATTCCGGGTAACCAGGGAATTTTGGAACCTGAAAACATCCTGGCTTGAATGTCCAGGGTGAGAGGAGCGTCAATATTTTGGAACGGTTCAAATCGGGTGAGAAACGTGGGATGTGTAGTAGATTGTATAATGCCCATTCATTGTCAATGGAGGGACTATTCCTGGTAATTCCGGGTAATCAGGGAATTTTGGAACCGGAAAACATCCTGGCTTGAATGTCCAGGGTGAGTGGTACGTGTGGATGTTAGAACAGTTCAAAAAGCGTTTGAGAAATGTGGCATATGCAGTAGATCGTATAATGTCCATTCATTTTCAATGGAGGGAAATTCCTGGTAATTCCGGGTAATCAGGGAATTTTGGAACCTGAAAACATCATGGCTTGAATGTCCAGGGTGAGTGGAGCGTGTGGATATTGGAACGGTTCAAAAAGCGGTTGAGATATGTGGGATATGTAGCAGATTGTATAATGCCCATTAATTTTCAATGGAGGGAAATTCCTGGTAATTCCTGGTAATCAGGGAATTTTGGAACCGGAAAACAGCCTGGCTTGAATGTCCAGGGTGAGTGGAGCGTGTGGATGTTGGAACGGTTCAAATTGGGTGAGAAACGTGGGATGTGTAGTAGATTGTATAATGCCCATTCATAGTCAATGGAGGGAAGTTCCTGGTATTTCCGGGTAATCAGGGAGTTTTGGAACCGGAAAACATCCTGGCTTGAATGTCCAGGGTGAGTGGAGCGTGTGGATGTTGGAACGGTTCAAATCGAGTGAGAAATGTCGGATATGTAGTAGATTGTATAATGCCCATTCATTTCAATGGAGGGAAATTCCTGGTAATTCCGGCTAATCAGGGAATTTTGGAACCGGAAAACATCTTGGCTTGAATGTCCAGGGTGAGTGGAGCGTGTTGATGTTGGAACGGTTCAAAAAGCGGTTGAGAAATGTGGGATATGCAGTAGATTGTATAATGCCCATTAATTTTCAATTTAGGGAAATTCCTGGTAATCCCGGGTAATCAGGGAATTTTGAAAACGGAAAACATCCTGGCTTGAATGTCCAGGGTGAGTGAAACGTGTGGATGTTCGAACGATTCAAATTGGGTGAGAAATGTGGGATATGCAGTAGATTGTATAATGCCCATTCATTTTCAGTGGAGGGAAATTCCGGGTAATTAGGGAGTTTTGAAAACGGAAAACATACTGGCTTGAATGTCCAGGGTGAGTGGAGCGTGTGGATATTGGAACGGTTCAAAAAGCGGTTGAGATATGTGGGATATGTAGCAGATTGTATAATGCCCATTAATTTTCAATGGAGGGAAATTCCTGGTAATTCCTGGTATTCAGGGAATTTTGGAACCGGAAAACATCCTGGCTTGAATGTCCAGGGTGAGAGGAGCGTGTAGATTTTGGAACGGTCCAAATCGGGTGAGAAATGTCGGATATGCAGTAGATTGTATAATGTTCATTAATTTTCAATAGAGGGAAATTCCTGGTAATTCCGGCTAATCAGGAAATTTTGGAACCGGAAAACATCCTGGCTTGAATGTCCAGGGTGAGAGGAGCGTGTGGATGTTGGTACGGTTCAAAAAGCGGTTGAGAAATGTGGGATATGCAGTAGATTGTATAAGCTCCATTAATGTTCAATTTAGGGAAATTCCTGGTAATTCCGGGTAATCAGGGAATTTTGGAACCGGAAAACATCCTGGTAGATTTTGGAACAGTTAAAATCGGATGAGAAATGTGGGATACGTATAATGCTCATTCATTTTCAATGGGGAAAAAATTCCGGGAAAACCGGGAATTTTGGGGAAAGGAAAAAATGTTTGGCACTCGATATATGGGAAGAGTAGTGTCAGAAAATGTTTGTATATAAGTTATCACACAACTTTGTGTTCCACTGAGTTCAGGTCCCCTGCGAGAAGACACCCCACATCATGGCAAAGACTACTTCCCGACTATTTTGACACCCCGCACCATGGCAAAGACTACTTCCTGACTATTTCGACACCCCGCACCATGACAAAGACTACTTCCCGACTATTTGGACACCCCACACCATGGCAAAGACTACTTCTCGACTATTTCGACACCGCACACCATGGCAAAGACTACTTCCCGACTATTTGGACACCCCACACCATGGCAAAGACTACTTCCCGACTATTTGGACACCCCACACCATGGCAAAGACTACTTCCTGACTATTTCGACACCCCGCACCATGACAAAGACTACTTCCCGACTATTTCGACACCCCACACCATGGCAAAGACTACTTCTCGACTATTTCGACACCGCACACCATGGCAAAGACTGCTTCCCGACTATTTGGACACCCCACACCATGGCAAAGACTACTTCCTGATTATTTCGACACCCCGCACCATGACAAAGACTACTTCCCGACTATTTCGACACCCCACACCATGGCAAAGACTACTTCCCGACTATTTGGACACCCCACACCTTGGCAAAGACTACTTCCCGACTATTTGGACACCCCACACCATGGCAAAGACTACTTCCCGACTATTTGGACACCCCACACCTTGGCAAAGACTACTTCCCGACTATTTGGACACCCCACACCATGGCAAAGACTACTTCCTGACTATTTCGACACCCCACACCATGGCAAAGACTACTTCCTGACTATTTCGACACCCCGCACCATGACAAAGACTACTTCCCGACTATTTCGACACCCCACACCATGGCAAAGACTACTTCTCGACTATTTCGACACCGCACACCATGGCAAAGACTGCTTCCCGACTATTTGGACACCCCACACCATGGCAAAGACTACTTCCTGATTATTTCGACACCCCGCACCATGACAAAGACTACTTCCCGACTATTTCGACACCCCACACCATGGCAAAGACTACTTCCCGACTATTTGGACACCCCACACCTTGGCAAAGACTACTTCCCGACTATTTGGACACCCCACACCATGGCAAAGACTACTTCCCGACTATTTGGACACCCCACACCTTGGCAAAGACTACTTCCCGACTATTTGGACACCCCACACCATGGCAAAGACTACTTCCCGACTATTTGGACACCCCACACCATGGCAAAGACTACTTCCTGACTATTTCGACACCCCACACCATGGAAAAGACTACTTCCCGACTATTTCGACACCCCACACCATGGCAAAGACTAGTTCCTGACTATTTGGACACCCCACACCATGGCAAAGACTACTTCCTGACTATTTCGACACCCCACACCATGGCAAAGACTACTTCCTGACTATTTGGACACCCGGCACCATGGCAAAGACTACTTCCTGACTATTTTGACACCCCACACCATGGCAAAGACTACTTCCTGACTATTTGGACACCCCACAGCCAGTAAGGACTACTTCTCGACTATTTCGACACCCCACACCATGGCAAAGACTACTTCCCGTCTATTTCGACACCCCACACCATGTCAAAGAATCCTTCCTGACTATTTCGACACCCCACACCATGGCAAATACTACTTCCCAACTATTTTGACACCCCACACCATTGCAAAGACTACTTTGTGACTATTTGGACACCCCACAGCCGGTAAAGACTACTTCTCGACTATTTCGACACCCCACACCATGGCAAAGACTACTTCCCGTCTATTTCGACACCCCACACCATGTCAAAGACTACTTCCCGACTATTTCGACACCCCACACCATGGCAAAGACTACTTCCTGACTATTTGGACACCCCACACCATGGCAAAGACTACTTCCTGACTATTTTGACACCCCACACCATGGCAAAGACTACTTCCTGACTATTTGGACACCCCACAGCCAGTAAGGACTACTTCTCGACTATTTCGACACCCCACACCATGGCAAAGACTACTTCCCGTCTATTTCGACACCCCACACCATGTCAAAGAATCCTTCCTGACTATTTCGACACCCCACACCATGGCAAATACTACTTCCCAACTATTTTGACACCCCACACCATTGCAAAGACTACTTTGTGACTATTTGGACACCCCACAGCCGGTAAAGACTACTTCTCGACTATTTCGACACCCCACACCATGGCAAAGACTACTTCCCGTCTATTTCGACACCCCACACCATGTCAAAGACTACTTCCCGACTATTTCGACACCCCACACCATGGCAAAGACTACTTCCTGACTATTTCTACACCCCGCACCATGGCAAAGACTACTTCCCGACTATTTCGACACCCCACCCCACACCATGGCAAAGACTACTTCCTGACTATTTCGACACCCCACACCATGGCAAAGACTACTTCCTGACTATTTCGACACCCCGCACCATGACAAAGACTACTTCCCGACTATTTCGACACCCCACACCATGGCAAAGACTACTTCTCGACTATTTCGACACCGCACACCATGGCAAAGACTGCTTCCCGACTATTTGGACACCCCACACCATGGCAAAGACTACTTCCTGATTATTTCGACACCCCGCACCATGACAAAGACTACTTCCCGACTATTTCGACACCCCACACCATGGCAAAGACTACTTCCCGACTATTTGGACACCCCACACCTTGGCAAAGACTACTTCCCGACTATTTGGACACCCCACACCATGGCAAAGACTACTTCCCGACTATTTGGACACCCCACACCTTGGCAAAGACTACTTCCCGACTATTTGGACACCCCACACCATGGCAAAGACTACTTCCCGACTATTTGGACACCCCACACCATGGCAAAGACTACTTCCTGACTATTTCGACACCCCACACCATGGAAAAGACTACTTCCCGACTATTTCGACACCCCACACCATGGCAAAGACTAGTTCCTGACTATTTGGACACCCCACACCATGGCAAAGACTACTTCCTGACTATTTGGACACCCCACACCATGGCAAAGACTACTTCCTGACTATTTGGACACCCGGCACCATGGCAAAGACTACTTCCTGACTATTTTGACACCCCACACCATGGCAAAGACTACTTCCTGACTATTTGGACACCCCACAGCCAGTAAGGACTACTTCTCGACTATTTCGACACCCCACACCATGGCAAAGACTACTTCCTGACTATTTGGACACCCGGCACCATGGCAAAGACTACTTCCTGACTATTTTGACACCCCACACCATGGCAAAGACTACTTCCTGACTATTTGGACACCCCACAGCCAGTAAGGACTACTTCTCGACTATTTCGACACCCCACACCATGGCAAAGACTACTTCCCGTCTATTTCGACACCCCACACCATGTCAAAGAATCCTTCCTGACTATTTCGACACCCCACACCATGGCAAATACTACTTCCCAACTATTTTGACACCCCACACCATTGCAAAGACTACTTTGTGACTATTTGGACACCCCACAGCCGGTAAAGACTACTTCTCGACTATTTCGACACCCCACACCATGGCAAAGACTACTTCCCGTCTATTTCGACACCCCACACCATGTCAAAGACTACTTCCCGACTATTTCGACACCCCACACCATGGCAAAGACTACTTCCTGACTATTTGGACACCCCACACCATGGCAAAGACTACTTCCTGACTATTTTGACACCCCACACCATGGCAAAGACTACTTCCTGACTATTTGGACACCCCACAGCCAGTAAGGACTACTTCTCGACTATTTCGACACCCCACACCATGGCAAAGACTACTTCCCGTCTATTTCGACACCCCACACCATGTCAAAGAATCCTTCCTGACTATTTCGACACCCCACACCATGGCAAATACTACTTCCCAACTATTTTGACACCCCACACCATTGCAAAGACTACTTTGTGACTATTTGGACACCCCACAGCCGGTAAAGACTACTTCTCGACTATTTCGACACCCCACACCATGGCAAAGACTACTTCCCGTCTATTTCGACACCCCACACCATGTCAAAGACTACTTCCCGACTATTTCGACACCCCACACCATGGCAAAGACTACTTCCTGACTATTTCTACACCCCGCACCATGGCAAAGACTACTTCCCGACTATTTCGACACCCCACCCCACACCATGGCAAAGACTACTTCCCGTCTATTTCGACACCCCACACCATAACACAGACTCCTTTCCGACTATTTCGACACCCCACACCATGGCAAAGACTACTTCCCGACTATTTCGACACCCCACACCATGGCAAAGACTACTTCCCGACTATTTGGACACCCCACACCATGGCAAAGACTACTTCCTGACTATTTCGACACCCCACACCATGGCAAAAACTACTTCCCGACTATTTTGACACCACGCACGATGGCAAAGACTACTTCCAGACTACTTTGCCATCTCAAACTATGGCACAGACTACTTCCCGACTATTTTGACAACCCACACCATGGCTAAGACTACTTCCCGGCTATTTTGACACCCCACACCATGGCAAATACTACTTCCCAACTATTTTGACACCCCACACCATTGCAAAGACTACTTTGTGACTATTTGGACACCCCACAGCCGGTAAAGACTACTTCTCGACTATTTCGACACCCCACACCATGGCAAAGACTATTTCCCGTCTATTTCGACACCCCACACCATGTCAAAGACTACTTCCCGACTATTTCGACACCCCACACCATGGCAAAGACTACTTCCTGACTATTTCTACACCCCGCACCATGGCAAAGACTACTTCCCGACTATTTCGACACCCCACCCCACACCATGGCAAAGACTACTTCCCGTCTATTTCGACACCCCACACCATAACAAAGACTCCTTTCCGACTATTTCGACACCCCACACCATGGCAAAGACTACTTCCCGACTATTTCGACACCCCACACCATGGCAAAGACTACTTCCCGACTATTTGGACACCCCACACCATGGCAAAGACTACTTCCTGACTATTTCGACACCCCACACCATGGCAAAAACTACTTCCCGACTATTTTGACACCCCGCACGATGGCAAAGACTACTTCCAGACTACTTTGCCATCTCAAACTATGGCACAGACTACTTCCCGACTATTTTGACAACCCACACCATGGCTAAGACTACTTCCCGGCTATTTTGACACCCCACACCATGGCAAAGACTACTTCCTGACTATTTTGACACCCCACACCATGGCAAAGACTACTTCCCAACTATTTCGACACCCCACAGCATGGCAAAGACTACTTCCCGACTATTTGGACACCCCACACCATGGCAAAGACTACTTCCCAACTATTTTGACACCCCACACCATGGCAAAGCCTACTTCCCGACTATTTTGACACCCCGCACCATGGCAAAGACTACTTCCTGACTATTTCGACACTCCACACCATGGCAAAGACTACTTCCCGACTATTTCGACACCCCACAGCCGGTAAAGACTACTTCCCGACTATTTTGATACCCCACACCATGGTAAAGACTACTTCCTGACTATTTTGACACCCCAAACCATGTCAAAGACTACCTCCCAACTATTTTGACAGCCCACACCATGGCAAAGACTACTTCCCAACTATTTCAACACCCCAAACCATGGTAAAGACTACTTCCCGACTATTTCGACACCCCACACCATGGCAAAAACTACTTCTCGACTATTTTGACACCCCACACCATGGCAAAGACTACTTCCTGAATATTTCGACACCCCAGACCACTGCAAAGACTACTTCCTGACTATTTTGACACCCTACACCATGTCAAAGACTACTTCCTGACTATTTCGACACCCCAGACCACTGCAAAGACTACTTCATGACTATTTTGACACCCTACACCATGTCAAAGACTACTTCCTGACTATTTCGACACCCCACACCATGGCAAAGACTACTTCCTGACTATTTCGACACCCCATGCCTTGGCAAAGACTACTTCCCAACTATTTGGACACCCCACACCATGGCAAAGACTACTTCCTGACTATTTCGACACCCCATGCCACAGCAAAGACTACTTCCCAACTATTTGGACACCCCACACCATGGCAAAGACTACTTCCTGACTATTTGGACACCCCACAGCCGGTAAAGACTACTTCTCGACTATTTCGACACCCCACACCATGGCAAAGACTACTTCTCGTCTATTTCGACACCCCACACCATGTCAAAGACTACTTCCTGACTATTTCGACACCCCGCACCATGGCAAAGACTACTTCCTGACTATTTCGACACTCCACACCATGGCAAAGACTACTTCCCGACTATTTCGACACCCTGCACCATGACAAAGACTACTTCCCGGCTATTTCGACACCGCACACCATGGCAAAGACTACTTCCCGACTATTTCGACACCCCGCACCACGACAAAGACTACTTCCAGACTATTTCGACACTCCACACCATGGCAAAGACTACTTCTCGACTATTTGGACACCCCACACCATGGCAAAGACTACTTCCCGACTATTTGGACACCCCACACCATGGCAAAGACTACTTCCCGTCTATTTCGACACCCCGCACCATGTCAAAGACTACTTCCTGACTATTTCGACACCCCGCACCATGGCAAAGACTACTTCCTGACAATTTCGACACCCCAGACCACTGCGAAGACTACTTCCTGACTATTTCGACACCCCACACCATGGCAAAGACTACTTCCTGACTATTTCGACACCCCACACCATGGCAAAGACTCCTTCCTGACTATTTTGACACCCCAGACCACTGCAAAGACTACTTCCAGACTACTTTGCCATCTCTGTAACTTACACATCTGTGAAGGCACCATTAATGCTGAAAGGTACATACAGGTTTTAGATCCATCCAAGCAACGTTATCATAGACGCCCCTGCTTATTTCAGCAAGACAATGCCAAGCCACGTGTTACAACAGCGTGGCTTCATAGTAAAAGAGTGCCGGTACTAGACTGGCCTGCCTGTAGTCCAGACCTGTCTCCCATTGAAAATAGAAATAATTCAATCTCTTCAGTTCCCAAACGTTTACTGAGTGTTGTTAAAAGGAAAGGCCATGCAACACAGTGGTAAAAATGCCCCTGTGACAAGTTGTTTGCAATGTGTTGCTGCCATTAAATTCTAAGTTAATGATTATTTGCAAAAACTTGTTACTGACGAAACAACGCTGAAATGGCAACATCACACAGCAAACATACACTACTACTACTACTTCTACTACTACGAGGGAATAATGAACAACAAATCAGTGATTAAAGTGACAAGCTTCCAATCCTGCAATACCCTGTTTGTGGACAAGGAGACTAAAGTCATTAATCAACCTCTTGATTAACTGGCGCTAACAGTGAAAAAGCTAACAAGCTAAGCTAAGCTAAATAACACACTTGCGCTAAAAATCCCACCTTTACGATGTGTTCTTCCGGTTTCTTCCAGTGGGACGAAGTCAGCGTCCTGGACGACCGGGGGAGGCTGATTCGCACGTTCGAGGTATGCAACGTCAACCAGAATTCCCGCGTCAGAGACAACTGGCTGGCCACGCCCTTCCTCTACCGCCACGCCGCCCCGCGGGTTTTCGTCACGCTGCGCTTCTCGGTGCGGGACTGTGCCAGCCTGCGGAGCCCCTCGCCCACCTGCAGGGAGACGCTCACCTTGTTCTACAGGCAGGCCGACAGCCAGCGGGAACTGGAGAGGACCTGGGCGGCCGAGGTGAGCGACGGGCTCATGCCGTTGTATTCCTCCGTTTAATCCGTGTTCAAAGTATTTTGGTGTTATATGAAAAAAAATAAGATTATTGATAAAAAAATGAAAATAAATGTTGTTTAGATTGTGTGGAAAACACAAAGACTTAAGGTGAACAATACAACGTAATATGATGCTTTACCACATAACTGTCAGGCTTGTTTGGTTATGTTTGTGTTTATTTCCTGTCAGCGCTCTTATTTTGGTTCCATTTCCTGCATGTCTCCCTGAGGGCTCGTTTCCCCTCACCTGTCTCTGATTGGCAGCCTGGCACACCTGGTTGCAGTTGCCAATAAGGCTACTATTTATGCCTGCCTCACCCTCCAGTCAGGGCTCGATGGTTGTATCCTGTATCCTGTATCCTGTTGCCTGTTGCCTGTTTCCTGTAACCTGTTATCCTGGTTCCTGTTGGCTGTTTCCTGTTGCCTATTTCCTGTAACCTGTTATCCTGGTTCCTGTTGGCTGTTTCCTGTTTCCTATTCCCTGTTTCCTGTAACCTGTTATCCTGGTTCCTGTTGGCTGTTTCCAGTTTCCTGTAACCTGTTATCCTGGTTCCTGTTGGCTGTTTCCTGTTTCCTGTAACCTGTTATCCTGGTTCCTGTTGACTGTTTCCTGTTTCCTGTTGCCTGTTTCCTGTAACCTGTTATCCTGGTTCCTGTTAACTGTTTTCTGTTTCCTGTTGCCTGTTTCCTGTAACCTGTTACCCTGGTTCCTGTTTGCTGTTTCCTGTTTATGTTACCTGTTTCTTGTAACTTGTTATCCTGGTTCCTGTTGACTGTTTCCTGTTTCCTATTTCCTGTTTCCTGTAACCTGTTATCCTGGTTCCTGTTGGCCGTTTCCTATTTCTTGTAACCTGTTGTCCTGGTTCCTGTTTCCTGTAACCTGTTATCATGGTTCCTGTTGACTGTTTCCTGTTTCCTGTTGCCTGTTTCCTGTAACCTGTTATCCTGGTTCCTGTTAACTGTTTCCTGTTTCCTGTTTCCTGTTGCCTGTTGCCTGTTTCCTGTTTCCTGCAAACTGTTACCCTGGTTCCTGTTTGCTGTTTGCTGTTTCATGTTGACTGTTTCTTGTAACCTGTTATCCTGGTTCCTGTTTGTTGTTTCCTGTTGCCTGTTTCCTGTAACCTGTTATCCTGGTTCCTGTTAGCTGTTTCCTGTTGCCTGTTTCCTGTAACCTGTTATCCTGGTTCCTGTTAACTGTTTCCTGTTTCTTGTTGCCTGTTGCCTGTTTCCAGTTTCCTGTAACCTGTTTGCTGTTTCCTGTTTCATGTTGCCTGTTTCTTGTAACCTGTTATACTGGTTCCTGTTTGTTGTTTTCTGTTGCCTGTTTCCTGTAACCTGTTATCCTGGTTCCTTTTTGCTGTTTCCTGTTGCCTGTTTCCTGTAACCTGTTACCCTGGTTCCGGTTTGCTGTTTCCTGTTACCTGTTGCCTGTAACCTGTTATCCTGTTTCCTGTTGCCTGTTTCCCGTTGCCTGTTTTTTGTAACCTGTTATCCTGGTTCCTGTTGGCTGTTGGCTGTTTCCTGTTTCCTGTTGCCTGTTTGTATATATATATATATATATATATATATATATATATATATATATATATATATATATATATATATATATATATGTATCATGTTTTGTTCCTACACAGCTCTGTCATGATACATGCATGACGTGCTGCGTGTATCATGATCAATATGATTATTTTTTCCGGTTTATTTGGGTAAGCACTCCATTTATGTCAAAATAGCATGGCTTCATATTCCACATTTCCAAATTCCAACGTCTCACTCCTCCTTGGTGCAGGCTATTAGAAGCACTAGTTCATCCTCAGTATACTCAGCTTCAAAAAGATAAGGTAGCGAGTCCTCTTTTGTCCAAAAATAGTCGTCTTTGTTGTTCTAATAAGACGTGAAGATGGTCTGTAAAACCTACTTTGTGCAACATTATGACCAAAGAACCAGCATCACGTGTTTCGTAGACCACAAGGAAGTGTTTCCGTGTCGATTGGAAATTCAAACATGACCTTTATAATCTTGTTTTGTCGTGTTTGTCGTGCAAAAGAGGGAATAAAACGACCTTGCTGCATTATGAAGTGGTTATAAAAGCACCCTGAGATGCACGGAATGGATGACGGGATGAATGAGACTGGATTTGTGAGAGTAAATGTTGATGAGGACAAAAGTGAGAGCTTCCTGCTCTCGTCTGCTTCCTCGTCAGGCTGTGATTAAAAGGCATCGACTCGTCTTTACAAATAGCACTTCCCTCCCCGTGGCCTTGGCGGATCACGCTCCACTTGGGCGTCACTTCACAGGGAGGAAGGAACGTCTCCGGATGAAAGACCCGAAAGATTCACAAAACATCTTTGGACTGAGAGAAGCCTTGGGGCCAACCAGCCGGTCTAGAGGGGGGGGGGTTTGCGGAATCGTGGCATATTAGCCTCACGACGGCGTGCTGTCAGGAAAATAAAGTCCGCTCTTGGCAATAAATAACAATTATGGCGATTGCTACTTTTTTGAAACATGACTGACATTGTCGCCTTTGCTTTTGGCGACGTCACGTCCGGATAAATTATGCATTATTATTTGCCGTAGACTCGTTTCAACGTATCAAACAATAAATGTGTGGAGGGAGATGTAGCCAGCGCTGCCTGCAGGAGCGAAAGTCACCGCCTCTGTCCATGGTGCTGAGGACAGAGCACCATCAGACGGGGGCGTGGCACTGCTGACGGCGAGACACAGCTGGCAGGTGATTAGATATCCCAGGTGGTACGTGTTAATCTAATCATCTGTTGTCTTTAACAGTAAGCGGCCAGGAGCAGGAGGAGAGAGAGGATACGGACGTGACTGAAAAGTCACGTTCTACTGGAGAGAAAACTTTTTGTGAAAACATTATTATCAAAACCTTGTTAAAACCTGCACGCTTGTCTCCTGTGCCGTGTATGACAGTGGAACCGCTAGGAAGCGACTTCCACGATGTGATCAAGTGTAGGGATTAGGGTTGTGCCCATACCAATTTTTTGGTTCTGGTACCAAAAGGTATTTTTAATACTTTTCGATACTTTTTCTACATAAAGGGACCACAAAAAAGTTTGCATTATTGGCTTTATTTTAACAAAAAAAAACAATAAAATTAATATAGATCAATTTACAACAAAAAATAATAACTTTATTAAAAAATGGCATTATTGGCTTTATTTTAACAAAAAAAACAATAAAAGTAATATAGCTCAATTTACAACAAAAAAGAATAACTTCACTATCATTGTTTTTAGTCTGTATCAGAAAACACTTAAAGTGCATCAATTTGCCTGAAAAAAAAATGAAAAAAATTAATAAATAAATTTTATATATATATATATATATATATATATATATATATATATATATATATATATATATATACATATATATATATATATATATATATTTTAGTGTTGTCATGATACAAATATTTTATTAAAGTACCGTACCGGTATTTCGGTACTTTTTGGTACTTTTCTAAAAAAAAAGGGGACCACAAGCAAATGGCATTATTGGTTTTATTTTAACAAAAAAAAACAATAAAAGTAATATAGATCAATTTACAACAAAAAAGAATAACTTTACCATCATTATTTTTAGTCTGTATCAGAAAACACTTAAAGTGCATCAATTTGCCTGAAAAATAAAGGGAAAAAAAAGAAATTAAATATATATATATATATATATATATAAATATATATATATATATATATATATATATATATATATTAGCGTTGTCCTGATACAAATATTTTATTAAAGTACCGGTATTTCGGTACTTTTCGGTACTTTTCTAAAATAAAGGGGACCACAAGCAAATGGCATTATTGGCTTTATTTTAACAACAAAAAAACAATAAAAGTAATATAGATCAATTTACAACAAAAAATAATAACTTCACTATCATTATCTTTAGTCTGTATGAGAAAATACTTAAAGTGCATCAATTTGCCTGAAAAACAAAAAAGGAAGAAAAAAAAAATTTAATTAAAAAAAAATAAATAAATAAAAATATGTATATATATATATAAATATATATATATATATATATATATATATATATATATATATATATATATATATACATATATTTGTGTTGTCCTGATACAAATATTTTATTAAAGTACCTGTATTTCGGTACTATGCGGTTCTTTTCTAAATAAAGGGGACCACAAATAATGTTATTATTTTCTTTATTTTAACAAAATAATCTTAGGGTACATAAAACATATGTTTATTATTGCAAGTTAGTCCTTAAATAAAATAGTGAACATACTAGACAACTTGTCTTTTAGTAGTAAGTAAACAAACAAAGACTCCTAATTAGTCTGCTGACGTATGCAGTAACATATTGTGTCATTTATACACCTATTATTTTGTCAAAATTATGAGGGACAAACAGTAGAAAATTGATTATTAATCTACTTGTTCATTAACTGTTAATATCTGCTTACTTTCTCTTTTAACATTTTCATCTACACTTCTGTTAAAATGTAATAATCACTTATTCTTCTCTTCTTTGATACTATACATTAGTTTTGGATGATACCACAAATTTGGGTATCGATCCGATACCAAGTAGTTACAGGATCATACATTGGTCATATTCAAAGTCCTCATGTGTCCAGGGACATATTTACTGACTTTATAAACATAATATGATTTTTTTTTTAAAAGGAAAAAATATTTTGTGATCATAAAAAGTATTGATGGAGTCATAGTAGTATCGACTAGATACGCTCATGTACTTGGTATCATTACAGTGGATGTCAGGTGTAGATCCACCGATGGCATTTGTTTACATTGTGACGCCGGTGAGCTACGGTGTGTAGTGAAGCATGTTTAGCTACTCCTGGTCCTGCAGTGATAATAATACTTGTAAGAAACATACGTTATTTGTCACCATGGATGCGAGGATTAGTGATTTAGAAGTAGCTAAAACACGGCCGGATGGATGCTAGCTGCTAGCTAGATGATGTTAATGCACCTCTTCCTGAGGATGTTTCAGTGTTATAACTTCTTTATCTTTACTTTTTAGGCCAAAATGCGTCCGTTCTCCCTTTTCTGTCCACACACCGTGTCTGTTTGTAAGTACTCAGTGTGTGTGCGCTGCCGAACATGCTCCTCTGCTCGTACAACCAGCAATGTCATGACGTGACATGTGGAACCGGTACTTTTCAAACAGAGTATTGAATCATTAGTACTAGTACCGGTATACCGTACAACCCTAGTAAGGATGGATACCAAATTCAGTACTTTTGAAGGCACAAACCGAATTCCTTTGGTACTACAGGGTATCGATTCACGTAAAATCAAAATGGTGACATATTACGATACTTTTGTTGCACACTCAAACTCTCTTTTAAGTAATGTTGCAATTTTAAACACCAACTTGGTCGAAAATGTAAAGTAAGTCCCCACTCTTTCAAAATGCGTTAGCTTGATGCTAATTTACATTGGATTTGCTAAAGACAGGCGTACTATTAGCACTACCGATTTTACATGGCATTTGTTTTTTTGATTGGTAGTAAAAACTACAACTAAGATGATTGTTGCAATCAAACTGCTGGTGTGTAATAAGCACAATACTTACAGTATAAACACTTTGTAGAGCGCAACATGACACATGCGACTTCATGGAAACAGCTACTTCCTCGTTAGACAACTTATAGTCTCTACAGTACTGCCATCTAATGTCTTGGAAGTGCAACTGCTTTGAAAATGAGACGCAAATGTAAGATATAACAAGTATCCAGATATCATAATGAGCTTATTTTTTCAAATAAAATTTTATTTTGAACACATTTTATTGTCAATTTATCAACACACACAAAATTGGTACCGTTGAGTACCAGTATCAATTCAAATGTGAACGGTATCCATATGTTAAACAGGTTTATATTATATGTATATTCAAAAACCCCAAAAGCAGTGAAGTTGTCACGTTGTGTAAATGGTAAATAAAAAGAGAATACAACAAATCCTTTTCAACTTATATTCTATTGAATAGACTGCAAAGACAAGATATTTCATGTTCACACTGCAAAACTTTATTATTTTTTGCAAATATTAGCTCATTTGGAATTTGATGCCTGCAACATGTTTCCAAAAAGCTGGCACATGTGGCAAAAAAGACTGAGGAAGTTGAGGAATGCTCATCAAAGACTTATTCAGAACATCCCACAGGTGAACATGGCTAATTGGGAACAGGTGGGTGCCATGATTGGGTATAAAAGCAGCTTCCATGAAATGCTCAGTCGTTCACAAACGAGGACGGGGCGAGGGTCACCACTTTGTCAACAAATGCGTGAGCAAATTGTTTAAGAACAACATTTCTCAACCAGCTATTGCAAGGAATTTAGGGATTTCACCATCTAGGGTCTGTAATATCATCAAAATGTTCAGAGATTGTGGAGAAATCACTGCACGTAAGCCATGATATTACGCACCTTGGATCCCTCAGGCGGTACTACATCAAAAAGTGACATCAGTGTGTAAAGGGTATCACCACACGGGCTCAGGAACACTTCAGAAAACCACTGTCAGTAACTACAGTTGGTCGCTACATCTGAAAGTGCAAGTTAAACTCAGTGGCCTAGTGGTTAGAGTGTCCGCCCTGAGATCGGTAGGTTGTGAGTTCAAATCCCGGCCGAGTCATACCAAAGACTATAAAAATGGGACCCATTACCTCCCTGCTTGGCACTCAGCATCAAGGGTTGGAATTGGGGGTTAAATCACCAAAAGTGATTCCCGGGCGCGGCCACCGCTGCTGCCCACTGCTCCCCTCACCTCCCAGGGGGTGATCAAGGGTGATGGGTCAAATGCAGAGAATAATCTCGCCACACCTAGTGTGTGTGTGTGACAATCATTGGTACTTTAACTTTAACTTTAACTTTAAAACTCTACTATGCAAAGCCAAAGCCATTTATCAACAACACCCAGAAACGCCGTCGGCTTCGCTGGGCCCCCGAGCTCATCTAAGGTGGACTGATGCAAAGTGGGAAAGTGTTTTGTGGTCTGACGAGTCCACATTTCAAATTGTTTTTGGAAACTGTGGACGTCGTGTCCTCCGGACCAAAGAGGGAAAGAACCATCCGGATTGTTCTAGGCGCAAAGTGTAAAAGGAAGCATGTGTGATGGTATGGGGGTGTATTAGTGCCCAAGACATGGGTAACTTACACATCTGTGAAGGCACCATTAATACTGAAAGGTACATGCAGTTTTTAGAGCCATCCAAGCAACGTTATCATGGACGCCCCTGCTTATTTCAGCAAGACGATGCCAAGCCACGTGTTACAACAGCGTGACTTCATAGTAAAAGAGCGCGGGTACTAGACTGGCCTGCCTGTAGTCCAGACCTGTCTCTCATTGAATATGTGTGGCGCATTATGAAGGCTAAAATATGAGAAGGGAGACTGTTGAACAACTTAAGCTGTACATCAAGCAAGAATGGGAAATAATTCCACTTCAAAAATGTGTCTCCTCAGTTCCCAAACCTTTACTGAGTGTTGTTAAAAGGAAAGGCCATGTAACACAGTGGTAAAAATGCCCCTGTGACAACTTTTGTGCCATTTAAAAGTTTGTGACGTGTATTTTCAGCCGTCCGGCGGCGAGAAGGTCACCAGGGAGGGCTGGGTGAAGATCGACACCATCGCCGCGGACAAGAGCTTTTCCAAGGTGGAGCCGAGCTCGCCACACCAGTACCAGGACAAGCGATACAGTCGCGTCAACGTCAAGACGCGCAGCTTCGCCCCGCTCACACGCAACGGGTAAAACTTGACCGTTCCACATGTGTGTGGTAAAAGTGTATACGTATGATCACAGTTTATTCACATCATACAAAGTGTAATCACGGAATACAATTCAAAACTGCTTAATTTTTGTGTAAAAAATTGTAATAATATTTTAACTGAAATCTGCAAGCAGGTAATTGTCCGATAATTACAAATTCTTAATTACAAAATACAAATGATAATGTTTAATACGTGTAAAATGATACACAATGTTTATTTATGGAAAGTCCAAAATAAATAAATACATCTTTAAACATTTCCTTGAATGTTCAATAATTATTATTTATCATAAATCCATACATGTGGTAATTTATTGTAAAAGTACATTTAATTATTAAAATATTCACTTAATCATCGATTGCATAATTTAATTATTTTAGTAATTATTTAATCATTTATTATTTTTGCATTTTAGTAGTTTTTGTATGTGTAAGTAACATGCAACTATAATTATTTTATAATTTATATTGAAAAAGGTGCTGTTTCACACTGCGATATTGTTCAATTATTATTTGTGTCTATCTTGTGCGCTACTGTTTGCTTAGCTGTTGTGTAGCTGCAAGGTCCTAATAGCCTATAGCCAAGCATGTTTACCTTTCGGAAATACTTTTAGTAAAATGCAAATTTAGATGTTAACTGACTGTAAACACGCTGCAGGACTGCTTGTATCGCATATGGTATCACACATTAGCCGATATCATTACATATTTCTTTATTCGATGATGTCGGACCGATACCAGTATCCAAAAACAACAACATTTTGATAATTATGTTATAAGAAAAAGTATTTGTGTGAAATTCCATATTATATTTTTTTATTGCAGTTGAAAAGGTTTGGGTCGGATAAAAAATGATCCAACATTTTTGAGAATTTTGGGCATCGTATAACTATGAATAAGTCCATTCATTTGAATTGGAGTTTTTGAGAAATTTCGGGAAAAACGGGAGTTTTTTGGGATGATTATTGTCCATTTGGGGCGGTATAGCTCGGTTGGTAGAGCGGCCGTACGAGCAACTTGAGGGTTGCAGGTTCGATCCCAGCTTCTGTCATCCTCGTTACTGCCGTTGTGTCCTTGGGCAAGACACTTTACCCACCTGCTCCCAGTGCCACCCACATTGGTTTAAAAAAAAATGTAACTTAGATATTGGGTTTCACTATGTAAAGCGCTTTGAATCACTTGAGAAAAAGCGCTATATAAATGTAATTGACTTCACTTCACATTTTTTTTATAAAACCAAAATTAGAACAATTAAAATAGGAATTTAAAAAAGTTAAAAAAATAAAATAATCCTGCTTAATTTTGCTCAAAAATACATAGAATATGCTTGAAAAAAAAAATAAAAAAATATTAGGATTGACTATTGTTAATTAAAAGTGTAATCATTTTTTTTTTTAATAAAAACTAAATTAGTACAATTAAACATTAAAAAAAACAACAACATTAAATTAAATTTGATCATTCATTAACCCTGCCTAACTTTGGTCAAAAATATGCAAAATATGCTTGAAAAAATTACAAGAAATATTAGGGATGCCTATTGTTAATAAACAGTGTTATCATATATATATATATATATATATATATATATATATATATATATATATATATATATATATATATATATATATATATATATTATTTTAAAAAAAAATAAAAACACAATTAATACAATTTAAAATAATAATAATAATAATAAAAATTAAATAAAAAAATTGTAAAAAATGAACTCTGTTTAATTTTGGTCAAAAATACGTAGGCCACGTTCGAAAAAAATAACAATAAATAAAGTCAGGTTCTGGCTGATTATTTTTTTATTCAACCAAAATTTGAACAATTAAAATGGGAATTTTTGGGAAAAACGGGAGTTTTTTGAAAATGTAGGTAATACAATAATTGTCCGAGACCTAGACGATATGAATGGGTTGGTGTTGGAATTCTCTGAAACGGTTGACAAATGTTGACATAGTAACATTTTGAATTTTAATAAGTATTTTGGAATTCCTGGAATTTTGGGAAAACAGGTAATTTTTACGAAAAAATAAACCAAAAAAACTTTTGTTGTCCCGATTAAGAAGAATGTTTTGAAGGAGAAATGGTCAAAAAATGTGGTGGTGAAAATAGCGCTTAGGAAAAACGGGAATTCTGAAAATTCTTGGAATTTTTTTGAACTTGGAAACTGGTGGTATGATTGGTCCAAGGCGAGTGGAGTGTGTGGATGTTAGAACGGTTCAAATCGGATGAGAAATGTGGGGTATGCAGTCCATTATATATTTCCCATTGATTGTCAATGGGAAGAAAATTACTGGAAATTACGGGAAAACCGTGAATTTTGTGAAGTTAACCCTGCCTAATTTTGGTCAACAATACATAGAAAACGTTCGAAAATAATAACAATAAATAAAGTAGTGTTCTGGATTATTATTGTGCACTTTTTTTTTTTGAATACAAACAAAATTCTAACAATTTACAATAAGAATGGGAAAAAAAAGTAAAAAAATAAAAATAAATCTGCTTATCTTTGGTCAAAAATATGTACAATATGCTTGTAAAAAATTCAAGAAATAAACAGTGTTATCATTCATATTTTTTTCATTTTTAATAAAAACTAAATTAGTACAATTAAAACATATACAAAAATAATAATATAAAGAAATACAAAATTATAATTTAACCCTGTTTAATTTTGGCCAAAAATACGGAGAACACGCTTGAAAAAAATAACAATAAATACAGTAGGATTCTGTATGATTATTGTCAATTTTTCTTCATAAAACCAAAATTAAAACAATTAAAATAAGAATGGAAAAAAAAGTAAAAACATGAATTAATCCTGCTTGATTTTGGTCAAAAATACGTAGAATATGCTTGTAAAATATTCAATAAATATTAGGAATGACTATTGTTCATAAACAGTATTATCATATATATATATATATATATATATATATATATATATATATATATATATATATATATATATATATATATATATATATATATATATATATGTATATATATATATATATATGTATATATATATATATATGTATATATATATATATATATATATATATATATATATATATATATATATATATATATATATATATATATATATATATATTTTTTTTTTTGTATTATTATTTTTTTAAATTTTTTTTGTAATAAAAACAAAATTAGTACAATTAAAACAAATTAATGAAAAAAGAAATGAAATGAAAAATTATTTTAAATTAACCCTGCTTAATTTTGATCAAAAATACATAGAACACGTTAAAAAACAAAAACAATAATAAAGTAGGGTTCTGGATTAAAATAAGAATTTAAAAAAAATTACACAAATGGAATAACCCTGCTTAATTTTGGTCAAAAATACGTAGAATACGCTTGAAAATATTACAAGTAATAATAGGAATGACTATTATTCAATAGTATTATCATTTTTTTTGTTTTTAAATATAAATAAGATTAGTACAATTAAAAAAATAAATAAATAAATAAATTAACTTAAAAATGATAATAAATTAATTTTGGCCAAAAATACTGTATATAGAACACACTTGGAAAAAAATAACAATAAATAGAGAAGTGTTCTGGATTAATATTGTCCGTTCTTTTCATAAAACCAAAATTAGAACCATTAAAATAAGAATATAAAAATAGGAAATACATGTAATAGTCCTGCTTGATTTGGTTAAAAATACGTAGAATATGCTTATGAATATTAGGAATCACTATTGTTTATAAACAGTGTAATCATATCATATTATCATATTTTATAATAACTACAAAATTAGTACAATTATAAAAAATAAGAATACACATTTAAAAAATGAAAGAAAAAAAGTATAATAAAGTATAATTAACTTTGGTCAAAAATACATAGAACACACTTGAAAAAATTTAAATAAATATTAGGGATGCCTATTGTTTATAAACAGTGTTATCATATTATCATATTTTATTAAATAAAAACAAAATTATAACAATTAGAAAAATTAACAAAAATAAAATAAAATAAATAAAATAACCCCTGCTTAACTTGAAAATAGGCTGATTATTGTCCATTAATTTTATATTATCACATAAAAAATTACAAATGGAAAAGAATAATGAAATAAATATAAAACAAATTTATCATATTTACAATTTCAGTTTGACCGTGTTGTTTCCCCGCCTAGATTCGTCCTGGCGGTGGTGGACAGCGGCGCCTGCGTTTCCCTCATGGGGGTGTCGGTCTTTTACCGCCGCTGTCCCGCCACCAGCCTCCACTTGGCGTCCTACCCGGCCACACCGTCAGGGGCGGAAGCCACGTCCCTGGTGGCCGTGAACGGGACGTGCGTGACCCACAGCCAGGCCGCGGCGGGCGGGAAGCCTCGCATGCACTGCAACGCGGAAGGCGAGTGGATGGTGGCGGTCGGCGGCTGCGTCTGCGACGGCGGCTACCAACCCAACGACAACGGATCCGCCTGTTTGGGTAAGACAGGCTGACTTCGAAAAAAAATGTCTTCACTCAATGTGGTTACTGTTGACAAAGTCAGGGAGTTTGAGTCTGAATACAGGAAGGCTTTGAGAGCAAAACCAAATTATTTAAATAAGAGCCAATAGTAGTTTTTGTTTTTGTTTACCTATTGTGAACCAGACACTTTATTTTGTCAATGGGATAGACTCCAGCCAATAAGTAGAAAAATGGATGGATGCATGGATAAAAACACATGTTTTGAATGTCACTTTTAAGAGGCACTCACTCTGCTTTCATGAAATGTCGTTCAACTTAATAAGCTTGATATTGTCTTTTTTAAGTAATGCAATAAAAACTTTCCCTAGTAAATCATTAGATTTAGCAAAAAGTAAATATGTTACTAATTTGATTACTTTTTTGGCAAAGTAATGAGTAACTATAATTATTTTCTTTTTTAAAGTAATTAATGTATTATATAATTAATATATTAATATTAATATATTATATATATATTTTTTTAAATATATATTATACATCAATATTATTATATTATATATATATTATATATATATATATTTTTTAAATATATATTATATAAATATTAATATATTATATAATTAATATATTGTTAATACAATAATAATTTAAAAATAAATAAATAATGTGTTTAGTATTATTTATTTAATTATAAATTCATAAATATTGATTATACTACTAATGTAAAATAAATAATAATTATAAAGTATTGCAATAATGATTTGAATATCTTGGTATTGCACAATAACAAGGTATCTTTAGGGACCAGTTTATCCATCCATCTATTTTCTACCGCTTGTCCCTTTTCGGGGTCGCGGGGGTTGCTGGAGCCTATCTGTTGAATTAAAACATAATTGTTTACAAGGTATATATTCATTTGTTTACATTGCTGACAATCCAACATACGTATCGCTCCTGCGGGATGATATCAGTACTCATCGTCATAAAGCATAAGAGATGAGCTGGTGAAAGCCATGTGACACATTTGGGTCATGGCGACGTGATGGCCACTCGTCCGTGAGCAAATGACGGAAAAGTGCGGGGCGCGGAGAGAAAATGCAGCAAGCCAAAATGACGTTGTCGCCAAGCATAATTGTTAGCATGTTAGCATTAATATACAAATTATTAGCATGTGAGCATAAATATACACTTTAGCACGGAAATGCAAACTTTCATTTGTTTGCATCTAGAATGTTTTCATAATGTAAGTAAGTATAGAACAAAATTATTAATAAACAAACATTGTTTAAATACATCTATTTTATTAGGTTACTGTGGTTTATCCGTTAGACAGTGCTCCGGGGTAGAGCGAAATATTCGTTAGGTCAGGAAAAAACACAGAAGCTGTTTCATCCCTACAAGCCTGTTTTGCAGGGGATTTCAGGAAACATTTAAAATAAATAAAAATTAAAATTAAAAAATAACAAAATAAAATACAAATAAATTATATATATATATATATATATATATATATATAAATATATATATATATATATATATATATATATATATATATATATATATGTATATATATATGTATGTATATATATATGTATATATATATGTATGCATGTATATATATATATATATATATATATATATATATATATATATATATATATATATATATATATATATATATATATATATATATATATATATATATATATTTGGGCAATTTCATCCCTACAAGCCTGTTTTTCAGATTTCCCTGCTCTTCAGGGGGGTTCAGGAAAAACGCCAACATTTTTAAAAATAATACAATTATTAAAATTGTATATATATATATATATATATATATATATATATATATATATATATATATATATATATATATATATATTCTTTAGTTCAGGAAAAAACACAAAGGCAATTGTATCCCTGCAAGCCTGTTTTGTTGGTTTCCCTGCTCTTCAGGGGATTGTTCCTATAGCTTCAAAACAAACAAAATTATATATATATATATATATATATATATATATATATATATATATATATATATATATATATATATATATATATATATATTATTTAGTTCTTTTTATAGACTCAGTGAGTAAGTTTCTGCATACAACTAGGCTTTGTGTAACATTTAGCTATGTCCTCCAGTGATAATAATACTTGTAAGAAACATGTTTCTTTTGCACAGTGAAAATGGTGATTATTAGCTGTGGAGGAGCGGTTCCACACTGCGTATGAACACACACGTAACCCAAAATAAAGTATCAGCCAGAGCTTTGAACAGAAATGGTCCGATACTAGTTTGTGCATCCCTACTAATCAAGTGCAATGTCCTTTTTAAAGGCTTCTGAAGGTTTAACGTTATGATTATTCCCGTTTTTTTTTCCAGGCA
This sequence comes from Nerophis lumbriciformis, assembly GCF_033978685.3. Lineage (NCBI taxonomy): Eukaryota > Metazoa > Chordata > Actinopteri > Syngnathiformes > Syngnathidae > Nerophis > Nerophis lumbriciformis. Next base: position 54,369,947 of record NC_084551.2, on the reverse strand, counting down.
TGTAGAGTGATCAAAAATGCACGGCTGACATTAAGGCAGAAAGAAAGTAAAAAAAAAAAAAAACATAAAAAAAGTCACATTTGAATAATTCATACAAGAGTTTATCGCCAGCAAGTAGAGCGGAACATTTGTTTACTGAGCGCTTTGGTGTGTCGTGCAGCAACTAATTGCAGCGTCTTTTTAAAGAAGACATGTTTTTTTTGTTGTTTTTTTTTTAATTTACACACAGATTTAAAAAAAATAACTAAAATAAAATTAAAAAAAAAGTAAAAGATATTACCGTATTTTTCGGACTATAAGTCGCAGTTTTTTTCATAGTTTGGCCGGGCTCCAGTTCGATTTATAAATGTTTTTTTCCTTCTTTATTATGCATTTTCGGCAGGTGCGACTTATACTCCGGTGCGACTTATACTCCGAAAAATACGGTAATGCACGTTTTGTTTTGGTTTAATTAGCACTAATTGTATTTCTGGTATGTGACCAAAGACTGGCCGGTAAATAATTAGAATAAAGTAAGAACTTTTGTGACATTTTTAATGAAATAACTCATTTTCCATACCCCTTTTCCTTATTAGGTCCACAAGCAAGCTGGGTTTTTTTCAGCAAACACTAGGCTCTCCAAGTACCACAGTAGCGTAGCAGCCATAAGTAATCATAAAAAATTTAACAAGATAGTCCATTTTCTGGACTATCGAGCGCACCGGTATAACGCGCGGCCACTATATTTTAGAAGAAAAATATGTTTCCATACATTGGGGGCGGTACCTCTGGATTGGCAAACCGGGGTGGTGGTTCCTCTCTTTAAGAAGGGGAACCGGAGGCTGTGTTCCAACTATCGTGGGATCACACTCCTCAGCCTTCCTGGTAAGGTCTATTCAGGTGTACTGGAGAGGAGGCTACATCGGATAGTCGAACCTCGGATCCAGGAGGAACAGTGTTGTTTTCGTCCTGGTCGTGGAACCGTAGACCACCTCTATACTCTCGGCAGAGTACTTGAGGGTGCATGGGAGTTTGCCCAACCATGGTGGTTCCTCTCTTTAAGAAGGGGAACCGGAGGGTGTGTTCCAACTATCGTGGGATCACACTCCTCAGCCTTCCCGGTAAGGTCTATTCAGGTGTACTGGAGAGGAGGCTACGCCGGATAGTCGAACCTCGGATTCAGGAGGAACAGTGTGGTTTTCATCCAGGTCGTGGAACGGTAAACAAGCTCTATACTCTTGGCAGGGTCCTTGAGGGTGCATGGGAGTTTGCCCAAACCATGGTGGTTCCTCTCTTTAAGAAGGGGAACCGGAGGTTGTGTTCCAACTATCGTGGGATCACACTCCTCAGCCTTCCCGGTAAGGTCTATTCAGGTGTACTGGAGAGGAGGCTACGCCGGATAGTCGAACCTCGGATTCAGGAGGAACAGTGTGGTTTTTCGTCCTGGTCGTGGAACGGTAGACCAGCTCTATACTCTCGGCAGAGTCCTTGAGGGTGCATGGGAGTTTGCCCAACCATGGTGGTTCCTCTCTTTAAGAAGGGGAACCGGAGGGTGTGTTCCAACTATCGTGGGATCACACTCCTCAGCCTTCCCGGTAAGGTCTATTCATGTGTACTGGAGAGGAGGCTATGCCGGATAGTCGAACCTCGGACTCAGGAGGAACAGTGTGGTTTTTCGTCCTGGTCGTGGAACGGTAGACCAGCTCTATACTCTCGGCAGAGTCCTTGAGGGTGCATGGGAGTTTGCCCAACCATGGTGGTTCCTCTCTTTAAGAAGGGGAACCGGAGGGTGTGTTCCAACTATCGTGGGATCACACTCCTCAGCCTTCCCGGTAAGGTCTATTCAGGTGTACTGGAGAGGAGGCTACGCCGGATAGTCGAACCTCGGATTCAGGAGGAACAGTGTGGTTTTTCGTCCTGGTCGTGGAACGGTAGACCAGCTCTATACTCTCGGCAGAGTCCTTGAGGGTGCATGGGAGTTTGCCCAACCATGGTGGTTCCTCTCTTTAAGAAGGGGAACCGGAGGGTGTGTTCCAACTATCGTGGGATCACACTCCTCAGCCTTCCCGGTAAGGTCTATTCATGTGTACTGGAGAGGAGGCTATGCCGGATAGTCGAACCTCGGACTCAGGAGGAACAGTGTGGTTTTTCGTCCTGGTCGTGGAACGGTAGACCAGCTCTATACTCTCGGCAGAGTCCTTGAGGGTGCATGGGAGTTTGCCCAACCATGGTGGTTCCTCTCTTTAAGAAGGGGAACCGGAGGGTGTGTTCCAACTATCGTGGGATCACACTCCTCAGCCTTCCCGGTAAGGTCTATTCAGGTGTACTGGAGAGGAGGCTACGCCGGATAGTCGAACCTCGGATTCAGGAGGAACAGTAGGTTTTTCGTCATGGTCGTGGAACTGTGGACCAGCTCTATACTCTTGGCATGGTCCTTTAGGGTGCATGGGAGTTTGTCCAACCAAGGT
>NC_084551.2:54292500-54360000 GCF_033978685.3 Nerophis lumbriciformis | reverse complement strand
TACACTGAATTGTTTTGCATCAAAATATTTTTACACTGCATTTTTTACACTTGCTTTTCCTGCAGCGTGCCCAGTGGGCTACTTCAAGACCGCTTCTGGTTCCGGGCTCTGCTCCACGTGTCCCTCCAACAGTCGGACCAGCAGCGAGGGCTCCAGCGTGTGCGAGTGTCGCAGCAGCTTTTACCGCGCGGCCGGCGATGCCAATTCCTCGGCTTGCACGAGTACGTATTTTTTTATTTTTTTTATAGATATGAAATACTGTCGGTGTATGAGAATGGAGCGATGAAACCCCTCCTCCCACCCAGGTCCTCCCTCCGCCCCAGCGTCGCTGTCCTGGGAGTATGAGAGTGGCGACGGCGGGGTATCCTTGAGGTGGCGCCCTCCACTGGACATGGGGGGCCGGGGCGAGGTGTGGTACGGGGTGGTGTGTCGCATCTGCCCCTCCGCCGCCGTGACCAACCCGGCGTCCTGCTCCTGGTGCGGCGAGGGCGTCACCTTCAGCCCCACCCAGACCGGCCTCAAGCAGACCAGCGTGACCCTCAACAACCTGCTGACAAGGGTCACATACCTCATACAGGTACAGGTATTTGCAATGCAGCCCAAAGTAGGGTTGCACGGTATACCGGTGCTAGTATAGTACCGCGATACTAATGAATCATATTCGGTACTATACCGCCTCTAAAAAGCACCACTTCACTACATACAATAGCTCACCGGCATCAAAATGTAAACAAACGCAATTGGTGGATGAACTGTAATGATACCAAGTACAAGAGTGTATCTAGTCGATACTATAATTATATCGATATTTTTTAGCATCACAAAATCTATTTTCGTTTAAAAAAAAAAAGGATATTATGTTTATAAACTTAGTAAACACTTCCCCGGACACATGAGGACTTTAATGTATGATCCTGTAACGACTTGGTATCGGATTGATGCCCAAATGTGTGGTATCATCCAAAAACTAATGTAAAGTATCAAAGAAGAGAAGAATACGTGATTATTACATTTTAACAGAAGTGTAGATAGAACATGTTAAAAGAGAAAGTAAGCAGATATTAACAGTAAATGAACAAGTAGATTAATAATGCATTTTCTACCGCTTGTCCTTAATAATGTTGACAAAATAATAGGTAGATAAATGACACAATATGTTACTAATTAGGAGTCTTTGTTTGTTTACTTACTACTAAAAGACAAGTTGTCTAGTATGTTCACTATTTTAATTTAAGGACAAACTTGCAATAATGAACACATGTTTAATGTACCCTAAGATTTTTTGTTAAAATAAAGCCAATAATGCAATAATTTGTGGTCCCATTTATTTAGAAAAGTACGGAAAAGTACCGAAATACCGGTACTTTAATAAAATATTTGTCGGGACAACACTAATATATATATATATATATATATATATATATATATATATATATATATATATATATATATATATACTGTATAAATATATACAATATAATGTATATATATATATATATATATATATATACTGTATAAATATATATATATATATATATATATATATATATATATATATATATATATATATATATATATATATATATATATATTTATATATATATATATATATATATATATTTATGTATTTATATTTATGTGTGTATATATATATATATATATATATATATGTATATATATATATATATGTATGTATGTATGTATGTATGTATGTATGTATATATATATATATATATATATATATATATATATATATATACATACATATATATATATATATATATATACATACAGTATTAAGTTTCTGTTGACTAAAACTGGACTAAGTTAAAATGAATGTGACTGAAATGTTTAATAGTTTTCTTCACAAAAAAAAAGATAAGAACTAACATCACAGTTATAAATATTTTTAAATCTTATGTTTTTTAATAGTTGTAATAGATATATATATATATATATATATATATATATATATATATATATATATATATATATATATATTTTTTTTTTTTTTTTTTTTTTTTTTTTTTTTTCTCCATTTTTTTTTACAGGCAAATTGATGCCCTTCAAGTCTTTTCTAATACAGACTAAAAACAATGATAGTAAAGTTATTATTTTTTGTTGTAAATTGATCTATATTACTTTCATTGTTTCATTTAATGTAAATAGTCATACAATGTTATGCAGAGGTGTACTTATAACAATGTTATAGACAAACTATACTGTTTATAGTCACGGCGGAGAGTGGTGGCACAAGAAGTCCCCTTTATTTAGAAAAGTATCGAAAAGTACCGAAATACATTTTGGTACCGATTCCGGTACCAAAATATTGGTATCAGGACAACACTAATATACTGTTTATATATTATTTATTTATTTATTTATTTTATTATTCTTTTTCAGGCAAATTGATACACTTTAAGTGTTTTCTGATACAGACTAAAAACAATGATAGTAAAGTTATTATTTTTTGTTGTAAATTGATCTATATTACTTTTATTGTTTTATTTAATGTAAATAGGGATACCATGTTTTGCAGAGGTGTACTTATAACAATTTTATAGACAAATATTACAGTTTATAGTCACGGCGGAGAGTGGTGGCGCAAGAAGTTTTCTCCTTAGGGGGAAAATAAGTGAGGAATACTGGATTAAAGTATGATTTAGGGTTAGTTTATAGTACAGTTAGGGCTAGAACTTAATTTGCTTGTTTTCTTTTGCTAAAGTAAGCAAGTTATAGGAATATTATTTTTTTAATGAATTGTGACTTCCTGTGCCAGGTCCAAGCCTTGAATGAGGTGTCCTCCCTCAGCCCTTTCCCTGCCCGCTACACAAGCATCAACTTTACCACGAGCCAATCAGGTGAGCACAAAATGGGATGAAAGAGCGCCCCCTGTCCGTCCTCTTGTCAAACGCAGTCGGATCACAGGACCGTGACTGTAAAGCACAGACGCATAACGGCAGGGCTGCCAAGCTTCACGCCACACTTGGCATTTCCCACGCTTGTATTTCCCCGTGCACTACTCTATATTTATTTTTTTCACGGCAATACAATGTGGCCCTCACGGCTTTGCCGTGATTGACCGAGCTAACCAATCCATCAGTCCCTCGAGTCAAAATCTAGCCTAACCACAGTAGCTACTGCGCAATAGAATAGAAAAAAACCAAAAACTGTCTAAACCTGGGCCCCTGGAGAGAGTCCAGACTGAGGCCAATGGGGGGAAAAACCTCATAGCCATAGCACACATAAGCACGTGTGTAAGAGGGAAACATCAAAGAACACAAAGGACATTAAAAACTTTAAAAGAGCAGAGCTGATGCAACCAGCCACAAAAGTAAAACAACAACAACAACAAAACAGTGTGGTGGCCTCTGCGGTGTTGCACGCCATCGACTGCTGGGGTGGGGGGAGCATGGCCAGAGACAGGAGCAGACCCAACAAAGCAACCAAGAGAGCCGACTCCACCCTCGGCCACCCACTTACTCTCGGCCAGTGTCCAGTCCGCATGGATGAGCGAGGATACGTCCAAGGAGACCGAGGTGTTCGATACCTGCTCATTCAGCCAAGACACTGTCATCATTGGGGAGGTATAAAAAAACATGTATCGCCGTAGATATCCATCTTGGATCGCTTTCCTCCGACTGGGAGCGTACTCACAGGTTGAAAAGCCCAGCAGATATGAAGCTCAGCCACATGAACTTGGTCAGGTCTCCAAATATAATCTAGGAACAGACCAGATACAGATACAGTCAACATGGAAGTCACAACTAGAGAGTATGTACTCATCATCATCGGCGGTCACTCGAACGAGTATAACGATCCTCCTGATAGGGGTGTATCCCTTTATGGAGGATGCCTGTGCGTGACTTTGTTTAACGTGGGGAGACTGGTGCACAGACAGTCACTACACAATCCTTGACAGGTCCGGGTCAGGGTCCAGTGGCTACAGCCTTCTTCCGCCATCCCAGCCGTTGTGACGTTCTATAGGGTTAGCAATCAGCCTGTTCCACCGTTGAGGTCTTGGGTTGTTAATCCCCATAAGTGGGCCCACATGGATATGGGGGTGCCTTCTTCCGCCATCGCAGTCGTTGTGGTGGTTCTTACATCTACCGTCTTCCGCCTGCTCCGCTGTTGAGGTCTTCACCGTATCCCTGGCTCGGGGGCAGTCAGGTACTAGGCCTTTGCCAAGGGCCACCTGGAGTAACAGTAGTAAAGGGGTTAACCTCCTAGTGCCCCAAGACCCCATAGAGGAGCATCCACTGCCGGATGCACTTTAACGTCATGCCCAGGACCAAGACACTGTGTAGCCCGTCCGTCCCGGCTCTCAGCGCCAGCTCCGCAGCACCTGTCTCTTCATCTGCATCTCCTCCAGTCTCTCCAAACGGACTCTGGTGTGGCAGAGACCCAGCGGCTGGTCTCCATGGCCAAAAGGCTCCCGGGAGGCAGATCCAGAATGCTCACAAGAAAAAGCACCGCAGAAGTCGCGACAGTGCCACCCCTTGTCACACAGTCCCTAAGGGTCCCGAACCAAGCAAAACACATGAAAACAAGAAGGAAACATCAGGAACACAAAAGGATGACACAAGAGCACAGAGCTCCTGTTTTCTTGGAAAAAAAGATATCAAATAGAAAAAAGTTATTGAGGGAAATTATTCATAATATGGCAAAATATATACAGATGCATGTAATCAATGAATACTAAAGTAGAAGGTTTTAAATCAAATCAAACTTTATTTATACATAAATGAAACGCAACATGCTTTACAGACTTAAAAACAATACCCCGATGACCCAGATCCCCCATTATCGCACACAAATACCAAACACAAACACACACACACAGACGTATACGAACAAATGAATGCACGGCTGAGTACAGAGGAGCCAGGTGAGTAAACACTATCACTGGAGCCGTCTGCACTGGGAGGTCTTTAGACCATGGCCGCCAGGATCGTGACACAAAAGCGCCCCCACGGCACGGCCGATAACCCCTGATGCAGATGGCTCCCTCTGACGAACGTTGGAAAGTACAAATAATAAAACCTGTAAAATGGTAAGCACCACGAGTTGAATAAAAGCTTGCATAACTAATAAGATAAAAAGTTAAGTATGAATGACTTTAATAAAATAAAAAAATATCAAGTAGGCAGCAGCCTAAGCGGAGAAGCCCAGACTACCCTCTGCCAAGCCACTTCACCAGCTCCTTTTGGGGGGATCCCGAGGCGCTCCCAGGCCAGCCGGGAGTCATGGACTTCCCAACATGTCCTGGGTCTTCCCCGTGGCCTCCTACCGGTCGGACGTGCCCGAAACACCTCCTTCGGGAGGCGTTCGGGTGGCATCCTGACCAGATGTCCGAACCACCTCATCTGGCTCCTCTCCATGTGGAGGAGCAGCGACTTTACTTTGAGCTTCTCCCGGATGGCAGAGCCTCTCACCCTATCTCTAAGGGAGAGCCCCGCCACCCCGCGGAGGAGACTGACAACAACACGTGATATGATTGGTTATCGCAATTATCTATCAACTGTATGTGCCCGTTCACTTACAGTGCACGGACGCCCACATTGTTGATTCTGAAGGTCCTGGGCAGATTTGGTACAGCATGGCAACATAATCTAGCTGAATTCCGATTGGATACAAAACTCTATGTGACGACCGGGTCGCATGGCGATGCGGGGGTCGTTCTCGCAAGATGCAGACGGACTCCCGACACAGCGTGCAGGTAGGAAATGATTTATTAGGATAAATCATACAGGGAAAAATAAAGGTGTGCTCATAGCACGGGAGGCAAAGCTAAGGAGGCTAGCGCGGGAGCTAGCATACACAAACAGGAATCAACTGTTGCAGGTAGCAAATTAGGAAGTCAGACCGACTGACCGGCAAAGGCAGGATTAAATAGTGCTCTGATTAGCGCTCGGGAAACAGGTGAGCGTCCCGGACACCAATCAGAGACAGGTGAAGACGGCGTGGCGCAGTGGAAGAATGGCCGTGCGCGACCCGAGGGTCCCTGGTTCAATCCCCACCTAGTACCAACCTCGTCATGTCCGTTGTGTCCTGAGCAAGACACTTCACCCTTGCTCCTGATGGGTGCTGGTTAGCGCCTTGCATGGCAGCTCCCTCCATCAGTGTGTGAATGTGTGTGTGAATGGGTAAATGTGGAAGTAGTGTCAAAGCGCTTTGAGTACCTTGAAGGTAGAAAAGCGCTATACAAGTACAACCCATTTATTTATTTATTTATAAGACGATAAGCACCCATGGAAACAGAAAACAAACCCAGGGGTGCACAAAAACAGGAACTGAGGGAGTCCAAAAACCAAACAGAACATGATCTAGGCAGCGGATCATAACACTCTAATCTAAAAACAACAGCACTGGAAGGAGCATAATATGACATGAAGAGAATATGAATACTTTCAGATATTTAGGGAAAGTAAATTACTTTTATCTTTAATTATGATCATGATTTCTGGTTATGTTAGGCCAGCAGAGAAGGCCTTGCTGGCCCTGACGGCACACCACTGTTTATTACCGCATCTTGACACTAAAATCTCACTCTTGCCATTCTCTGAAACTTGGCAGCCCTGAAACAATGACATAACCTACGTGGGTTCTGCAATGCTGCCCTCTTGTGGGCACAGCCTCAAATGACACCCATCTGCTGTGCCTTCTCCCACAGTTCCCAGTACGGTCCCCATGATGCACCAGCTGAGCCGTGCATCAGACTCCATCACCTTGTCCTGGCCTCAGCCCGACCGACCCAACGGGGACATCTTGGAGTATCAACTGAGATATTTTGACAAGGTGACCTGTCATATTCAACCCGTTGATGCGTGGTCAGTGGCGGTGACGTCTTGTGGGATCGGGTGTTCCTCAGGGCTCGGATGTGGACAGTGCGGTCAGCGTGTACAGCGAGACCAACACGTTGGCCGTCAACTCGCTCATCCCCGGATCCATCTACGCCTTCCAGATACGAGCGAGGAATGAGCGAGGCTACGGTCCTTACAGCAACACCATATACTTCACCACGTTGCCACTTGGTAAGAACACAACTTCTCTATACAGATGAACCTCGATTTATCAAATTAATTGCTTCCTGAGCACGGTTCGTTAATAGAAAAGTTAGTATAGTGAAGCAGAGTTCCGCATAAGAAACAATGTAAATATGAATAATGGGCTCCAGTCTCTACCATGAACTGATTAACGTGGACCCCAACTTAAACAAGTTGAAAAACTTATTGGGGTGTTACCATTTAGTGGTCAATTGTACAGAATATGTACTGTAATGTGCAATCTACTAATACAAGTTTCGATCAATCAATCAATCAATGACAAAAGTTCCTATTTTATTCAAAGGAGCCATATGTAAAAGTCTGGCCAGAAATGGTACTGCAATCACGGTCAAAATTCTGTTGTCCCCTATCCCTGACTGAGGTTGCCAGATACGCAGCCGAATCTAGCGTGATGGACTGGACCAAGGAACTTCAAACTTCCACTGCCTCTTACTAGGGGTTGAGGTGCTGGGACCATAATAGCTGAATAGACAAGCGTTTTCCATCCATCCATCTTCTTCCGCTTATCCGAAGTCGAGTCGTAGGGGCAGCAGCCTAAGCAGGGAAGCCCAGACTTCCCTCTCCCCAGCCATTTTGTCCAGCTCCTCCCGGAGGATCCCGAGGCGTTCCCAGGCCAGCCGGGAGACATAGTCTTCCCAACGTGTCCTGGGTCTTCCCCGTGGCCTTCTACCGGTCGGACATGCCTGAAACACCTCCCTAGGGAGGCGTTCGGGTGGCATCCTGACCAGATGCCCGAACCACCTCATCTGGCTCCTCTCAATGTGGAGGAGCAGCGGCTTTAGTTTCAGCTCCTCCCGGATGGCAGAGCTTCTCACCCTATCTCTAAGGGAGAGCCCCGCCACCCGGCGGAGGTAGCTCATTTCGGCCGCTTGTACCCATGATCTTGTCCTTTCGGTCATAACCCAAAGCTCATTACCATAGGTGAGGATGGGAACGTAGATCGACCGATAAATTGAGAGCTTTGCCTTCCGGCTCAGCTCCTTCTTCACCACAACGGATCGATACAGCGTCCGCATTACTGAAGACGCCGCACCGATCCGCCTGTCGACCTCACGATCCACTCTTCCCTCACTCGTGAACAAGACTCTGAGGTCCTTGAACTCCTCCACTTGGGGCAAGATCTTCTCCCCAACCCGGAGATGGCACTTGTCGATAACAAATCTCTAACCAACACATTTTACACAGGAATTAGGCTAATTTCAGGAAGAAGTATGTCATGCCTGTGTACAATATCACAACAAATGGCAATCATATGGTTATTGTCAGTACTATCAGAAAACAAAGACTAAAATAAACTACAACCAACGCTCGCAATTGTTATACTGGTGAAAATAAGTAGAGGATGCTTAGCAGCCTAAAGTACACCCAAAACTAAAGAGGAGACATTTGACCAAGGTATGCCTATAGGCTACTGTTTCAGACTTTTCAGATTGCCATATAACTTGGTACATGTAGTCCACAATATGCAAACACCAATGAGGAATTATTATCCACATAGGTTTTATTTGTCGAAAAGATATGATACCCTGCCAGTTGGATGCCACATCGACATACAGGCCAACGATCACTTTTATTCTCAACTACGTGAGTTGTGTGGTCCTCTGTGTTCTTAAATGTGTATTTGTATTTGTTGTTTTATTTGGTTTTACCATTTAAAATCGTTTTTAATCATATTTATTTTCATATTTTTTTTATATTGGTTTTATATTTATTTATTTAGTTTTTATTCAGTCATTGGTGGAGCTAAGGATAGTATTTGAATCTTGTTTTTAATGTTTTTGTGCAGCTCTTTGGAAACATTTTTGTTGTTTAGCCTATATGTTGATGTGTTATTGACCGGGCTAGCATGCTAAGCATTACATTAGGAGCGAAGCACCATCACACTAAGCATTTGTTGCAGGAACATACTAGCTTTGTTAGACAAGATCATAGACTGTATTGAACAATATAGTTTTTATTCGAAATTCCATTTATTACAAGTAATAAGAAAACGTAAATACCTGACTTACCTATCAAGGAGGAAATTAGCAAGTTTGGTGTCAGATGAAAAAATCTTCTCTGCCTTCAAATCGTCTCCATCTTTCAAAGGCATCCCCGATACATATCCTCGTTTTGTTCCTGACTTTGTCACGAGTAAGTTGAGAATTGTAACGAGGCCTTTTAGATTGACTAAGATCTGACATGTTTAGTAACTTCACCAGTGGCAGTAGCTAGACGAACTGGTAATCTGGATGTAACACACTCACAGACTTTCTAATTGGGACAAAAGGTGGAGGGCGGGGCATCGAAATGAAAACAATAACAAGATTTTGGGGCTGTAAATCTAAATTTGAAATGAGCATATCCCGGCTGAACTACTGTTATCAGTTATAGAGGTATTGGAAAATAAATGATTTATTAACACCTTTTGACATACCAGGGCCATTTAATGATGACTTGACATGAAATTCCTACACCATCCTTTAAGGTTTATGGACAATGTAAAGTGCATATCAAACAAACATAACAAGTAGGTGATGGATCAACTTTCTGTGTAATGAAAAAGTAAACACAACAACAATCTGTGTTTCCTTTACCCCAGAAATGTGCAAAACCTAAATATCGCATTAAGAAACTCGTAATGGAAACATTCATATTTATAAAAACCTCTCAAATATCGCAAAAATACAGGGTATTCTTGGGGTCTTAAAAAGTTTTAAAAAAGTCTTAAATCCAATAATTTGATTTTAAAGCCTTAAAATGTCTAAAATTCTCCTAAAATCTCATAACAGGTCTTGAATACGATTTAGAGAGGTCTTAAAAATTAATTGACATTACTTTTATTCAAAACATGCATAAACTTCAGTCTCACTGTAACGTAACTACACAGCGGACATAACTGTGCTGCCCGGTCAGAATTTATGTAACACCACCAGCTGTTGCTGTGCGTTAACAGCTTATTTAGCATCGGAAACTTAACGAAAGCCCACGGCAAAGCCAAATGACTTGCATAAGATGGGTGAGTAAAAGTTCAACGATTTGTGTCTCCTGAACGATCAATTTAATGCATGCTTGAAGCCGGTGGATGGAAAAGTATAAAGTGTTTAGTACCCCGACGTGCAGCCATGGGGGAGGGAAGTGTTTGTAAACATGGCGGTGAAAGTGAATGGAATGATAATGTCAAAGTCAAAAATCTGGGATAAGTCAGTGTCAAAAGATGCTTAAACGCCACAAACACTTGCACAACTTTACAAAGATAAACCTAACCCCCCAGAATGAATACTTAAAAGTCATTCTGGACCTCTGGTTTTTCTTTGTCATTTTATTTTTTGTCCGTATGGATGTGAAATGGTCTTAAACCATTTTCAAGATGGTCTTGAAAAAAAGTCTTGAAAAGTCTTAAATTCAATCAATCAATCAATGTTTATTTATATAGCCCTAAATCACAAGTGTCTCAAAGGGCTGCACAAACCACAATGACATCCGCGGTACAGAGCTCACATAAGGGCAAGGAAAAACTCACAACCTAGTGGGACATCAATGTGAATGACTATGAAAAACCTTGGAGAGGACCGCATATGTGGGTAACCCCCCAGTAAGAGTCCAGTCCATAGTGGATCACACTGTGAATCCACACCAAACAAGAATGACAAACACATTTCGGGAGAACATCCGCACCGTAACACAACATAAACACAACAAAACAAATACCCAGAATCCCATGCAGCCCGAACTCTTCCGGGCTGCAATATACACCCCCGCTACCACCAAACAACCCCCCCCCCCCCCCCCCCCCCACCGCCCTCTCCTTGCGTTGGTTAAGGTGGACGGGGTTGGGGGGGCAGGGTTGGTGGTAGCAGGGTGTATTTTGCAGCCCGGAAGAGTTAGGGCTGCATGGGATTCTGGGTATTTGTTTTGTTGTGTTTATGTTGTGTTACGGTGCGGATGTTCTCCCGAAATGTGTTTGTCATTCTTGTTTGGTGTGGATTCACAGTGTGGTGTATATTTCTAACAGTGTTAAAGTTATTTATACCAGCACCGTCAGTGTAACCTGTATCGCTGTTGGCCAAGTATGAATGGCATTCACTTGTGTGTGCGTGCTGAAGCCGCACATAATATGTGGCTGGGCCAGCATTTGCTGGACTGGGTGAAAAGCGGACGTGACGATTTTTGGGAGGGGCACTGAAATTTGAGAGTCTCCTGGCAGGGTTGGCAAGTATGAGAGGGTTGGCAAGTACGAGAATTAGTGGTGTATGCGGTGTTACCGCGGCACCGCCGCTGAATATAATCGGCGGGCCAGCTCTAGTGTTAATTTGATATCGCCTCAAAGGCCAAGTGAAATTACACGGCGGGCCAAATTTGGCCCGCGGGCCAGAGTTTGACACCCATGTTTTAGGGGAATATTTTCCCATCTTTGGGCAAAACAGAACACCGTAGAGTTACTAGCTTTGGCCTTTGTTTGGATCGAAGAGATACACAATGATCCCACTCTGTTTTTTATCTGTACGCTCACGCAGATATTGTGTCCGTGTGCTTGGATGTAGGTCGGATCCGTTTCCAGTGGGGGTTGGTCTCTGCCACGGCTGCGCTCTGTCACCTATCCTGTTTGTTATTTTCATGGACAGGATTTCTAGGCAGAGTCGTGACCATGGCGTCACTGCTGTTTGCAGATGATGTGGTCCTGATGGCACCTTTGGTTCGTGACCTTCAGCTCTCACTGGAGCGGTTCGCATCGGTGCATCGGTGAGGTTAGCAGTTAGCGCTAGAGTCCACCTGCAAGCACACTGAGACCCATCACTCAGATAGTCTTGGTCCACCTGTTTGGTCTGGTCTTGGGTTTGTTGGATTCGGTTTACACTTGACCCGAACCGTACTACCAGAACAAAGAGTTGTGTTTCTAATCATCAACATATACCAGTATAAGTCAGGCATGTGACATCCATTTGAACTTATGTTTAACCCACCAAATACGCTTCCTAAACTTTTTACGTTACCCCTTCAAGATTTTTCAATAATTTTCCACTCTTTTGTTCCACAGAGGAGCATTCCCAGCAGGTCCAGAACCACCTACCTCTTCTGATAGGATCTGTAATGGGCGGGGCGGCGTTTCTGCTGGTGGTAGCGGCCATCGTGGTCGTGGTGGTGTTTCGCAGGTATGCGGTCTACCAGCCAGACCGAGTATTTACAACACTTACATGCGTTCTTGTACTTCTGCGTGTTAGTAAAAGGAGGGAGAGTCCGTACAGCGACAGACTGCAGCGGTACATCAGCAACAGAGGTGAGACCTTCGCATGTTCGATGTTAAGAGTTATACCTCACAGACTTTGCACTTCCAGGTGGAGTGAAATACTATGTAGACCCCTCCACGTACGAGGACCCGAGCGAGGCGGTCAAAGAATTTGCCAGAGAGATAGATTCCACTCATGTGAAGATCGAGGAGGTGATTGGTGCAGGTATGTCCCAGTCTTTCTTGCTGTCATCTGTAAAGCTACCGAAATCTAATATTGTGTAGCTCTTTGAAAGAAGTCTCAGAGGTCCAACAAAAGTGCATTGGAACGTTGTTGTCCAAAATCAAGTCTAGATGTTCCTCGCAATCAGACCGTTTAGGCTGGGAACATGCTACAGCAGGGATCACTAACTGGTAGGGAAGTGTGTGTGTGACTATCAGTGGTTCTTTGAGGTGGTTCGGGCATCTGGTCAGTATGCCACCCAAACACCTCCCTAGGACATTGATCCGTTGTGGTGAAGAAGGAGCTGAGCCGGAAGGCAAAGCTCTCAATTTACCGGTTGATCTACGTTCCCATCCTCGCCTATGGTCATGAGCTTTGGGTTATGACCGAAAGGACAAGATCACGGGTACAAGCGGCCGAAATGAGCTTCCTCCGCCGGGTGGCGGGGCTCTCCCTTAGAGATAGGGTGAGAGGCTCTGCCATCCGGGAGGAGCTCAAATTAAAGCCGCTGCTCCTCCACATCGAGAGGAGCCAGATGATGTGGTTCGGGCATCTGGTCAGGATGCCACCCGAACGCCTCCCTATGGAGGTGTTTCGGGCACGTCCGACCGGTAGAAGGCCATGGGGAAGACCCAGAACACGTTGGGAAGACTGTGTCTCCCGGCTGGCCTGGGAACGCCTCGGGATCGCCCGGGAGGAGCTGGACAAATTGGCTTGGGAAAGGGAAGTCTGCTAAGGCTGCTGCCCCCACGACCAGACCTCGGATAAGCGGAAGAAGATGGATGGATGGATACTTCACAAACCAATTTTTGGCTTCGCTGGCTTCGAAAATATTTTCTGGTTTATGATGCTGTGACTTGTCTAGGGTGTAAGCTGCCTTACGCCCGAGCGTAGCTGGGATAGGCTCCAGCACCCCCGCGACACAGAACGAGACAAATGGTGGAAAAATGGATGGATGTTTTGACGATTCATCGAGAAGTTTTTGAGTTTACTCGGATTTCCCTTGATGCACAGTTTTTTTTTGGTGATTTCCATCCGTGCGCTGCGACCGGCTGGGTTTGTCACCTTGGAAATGCTTGAGGTAATGTTTTTGCCAGGGTTTGTTTGTCTGTTTGTTTGCAACATAACTCAAAAAGTTATGGACGGATTTTGATGAAATTTCCGAAAACAACAATTCTTCTCATCTCCTACAAACAAACATCACGTCCTGCTTACAGCGTTCCATGCCCCGACCCTGCCGGTCCCGCGCTGTGCAGAGGATTCTGGGAGATGTAGTTTATTTTCGGACCCGGCCAACACTAAAGCACCAGAAAAAAACTACACGCCAAGTTTTTGTTCAATACCGTATATCATTTTTTTTTGCGAAAATCGGTTTGAAACGAGAATCGTGTTGGATTGGGAATTGATTTTGAAACAATTCCTTACCCCCAAGAATCAAATTGAATCGTGTGGTGCCCAAAGATTCACAGCTCTACTACCTTTAGAACATCAATCAAGAGTCCAATACTTGTGTCCTCTCCAGCCCAGTTTGGTGAAGTGTCCCGGGGACGCTATCGTCCACCAGGCCGCAGGGAGGTCCTGGTTGCCGTCAAGACTTTGCGCTGGGGGGCGTCCGACAGAGAGAAGGGCATATTCCTTAGTGAGGCCGGGGTCCTGGGACAGTTTGACCACCCTAACGTGCTGAAGCTGGATGGCGTGGTAACCCGCGTACCTCCGGCAAGAATCGTCACGGAGTTCATGGAGAACGGTCCTTTGGATTCCTTCCTCAGGGTGAGCCAATGGCAAACACCCAAAAATATTTGGCCACACATTTTACCATCGTCCTCTCATCGTAGGAGAATGAGGGTCAGTTCAGCATCCTCCAGCTGGTCGGGATGCTCCGAGGAGTCGGCGCTGGGATGCGTTATCTCTCAGAGAGAAACTTTGTCCACAGGGACTTGGCGGCCAGGAACGTTCTGGTCAACTCCAACCTGGTGTGCAAGGTGTCCGACTTTGGTTTGTCCCGACTCATGAGGGGCCTGGACCAAAATATGCCGACGTACACAGCCTCGCTGGTGCGTATGCTTGGACATCGGGAGATTGTGGCCTTATCCGTCCCGTGAAAGCTCCTGTTTTTGACTTCTGTTGTCCTGCGTCAGGGAAGTAAGATTCCTGTGAGGTGGACAGCACCTGAAGCCTTCCAACACCGCAAGTTCAGCTCAGCCAGCGACGTGTGGAGCTTCGGCATCCTGATGTGGGAAATCATGTCGTACGGAGAACGTCCATACTGGGACATGAGTAATCAGGAAGTAAGTAAAGTGGACAATTTTCAATGTCCGTATACTTGTAGGCAAGGTATTTTATTTTATAAGTTGTCATAAGTAGTACGTAGTAGTAGTAAGACAGTTCACGCTGTTAATTATGGTGATTGATATTGACGTGCAATTACCACTGATTTTCTTTCCAATGCAATACCAAGTCAAATTCAGACTGGTATCGGCGATTCTGATCCGATACCAATACTTTGTGCAAATATACCTGACATGTCTGCTAAAATTTACAATGTTGTGTATTTCAAATAACAGCAGTCTAAGTCTAAGACTAGATCGGACCATTCTAAGTCATAGGCTAGATCTGATCAATATAAGTCTAAGACAAGATTCGACCAATCTAAGTGTATGCGAGATCTGACCAATCTAAGTCTAAGACTAGATCCGACCAAACTAAGACTTGATCCGACCAATCTAAATATAAGACTAAATCTGACCAATCTAAGATTAAGACTAGATCTGACCAATCCAAATCTAAGACTAGATCCGACCAATCTAAGTCTATGCTAGATTCGACCAATCCAAGTCTAAGACTAGATCCGACCAATCAAAGTTTAAGACTGGATCCGACCTATCTAAGTCTAAGACTAAATCCGAGCAATTTAAGTCAAAAACTAGAATTGTTAATTATGGTGATTGATATTGACGTGCGATACCACTGATTTTCTTTCCAATGCGATACCAAGACAAAAACAGGCTGGTATCGGCAATTCTGATCCGGTACCGATACTTTTTGCAAATATACCTGACATGTCTGCAAAAATTTACAATGTTGTGTATTACAAATAACAGCAATCTAAGTCTAAGACTAGATCTGACCAATCTAAGTCTATGCTAGATCCGACCAATCCAAGTCTAAGACTAGATCCGACCAATCAAAGTTTAAGACTGGATCCGACCAATCTAAGTCTAAGACTAAATCCGAGCAATTTAATATATTATACCTGACATGTCTGCTAAAATGTATAATGTTGTGTATAACAAATAACAGCAATCTAAGTCTAAGACTTAGTCTAAGACTTAATCGGACCTATCTAAATCTAAGACTTGATCGGACCATTATAAGTCTAAGACTAAATCTGACCAATCTAAGTCTATGCTAGATCCGACCAATCTAAGTCTAAGACTAGATCTGACCAATCAAAGTCTAAGACTACATCCAACAAATCTAAGTAAGTCTAAATCTGACAAATATAAGTCTAAGACTAGATCCGACCAATCTAAGTCTAAGACTAGATCCGACCAGTCTAAGTCTAGATCTGACCAATCTAAGTATGTGCTAGATCTGACCAATTTAGGACCAGATCCAACCAAACTTAATATAAGACTAGACCTGACCAATCTAAGTCTAAGACTAGATCTGACAAATCCAAGTCTAAGACTAGATCTGACAAATCCAAGTCTATGACTAGATCCGACTAATCTAAATCGAAGACTAGATCTGACCAATCTAAGTCTAAGACTAGATCCGACCAATCAAAGATTAAGACTGGATCCGACCAATCTAAGTCTAAGACTAAATCCGAGCAATTTAAGTCAAAAACTAGATCTGTTAATTATGGTGATTGATATTGACGTGCGATACCACTGATTTTCTTTCCAATGCGATACCAAGACAAAAACAGGCTGGTATCGGCGTATCTGATCCGATTTGCAAATATATCTGACATGTCTGCAAAAATGTATAATGTTGTGTATTACAAATAACAGCAATCTAAGTCTAAGACTAGATCGTACCAATCTAAGTCTAAGACTAGATCGGACCATTATAAGTCTAAGACTAGATCTGACCAATCTAAGTCTATGCTAGATTCGACCAATCCAAGTCTAAGACTAGATCCGACCAATCAAAGTTTAAGACTGGATCCGACCTATCTAAGTCTAAGACTAAATCCGAGCAATTTAAGTCAAAAACTAGAACTGTTAATTATGGTGATTGATATTGACGTGCGATACCACTGATTTTCTTTCCAATGCGATACCAAGACAAAAACAGGCTGGTATCGGCGATTCTGATCCGATTTGCAAGTATACCTGACATGTCTGCAAAAATGTATAATGTTGTGTATTACAATTAACAGCAATCTAAGTCTAAGACTAGATCGTACCAATCCAAGTCTAAGACTAGATCGGACCATTATAAGTCTAAGACTAGATCTGACCAATCTAAGTCTATGCTAGATCCGACCAATCCAAGTCTAAGACTAGATCGGACCAATCAAAGTTTAAGACTGGATCCGACCAATCTAAGTTTAAGACTAAATCCGAGCAATTTAAGTCAAAGACTAGATCTGTAAATTATGGTGATTGATAATGACGTGCGATACCACTGATTTTCTTTCCAATGCGCAACCAAGACAAAAACAGGCTGGTATCGGTGATTCTGATCCGATACTTTTTGAAAATATACCTGACATGTCTGCAAAAATGTACAATGTTGTGTATTACAAATAACAGCAATCTAAGTCTAAGACTAGATCTGACCAATCTAAGTCTAAGACTAGATTTGACCAATCTAAGTCTAAGACTAGATCTGACCAATCTAAGTCTATGCTAGATCCGACCAATCCAAGTCCAAGACTAGATCCGACCAATCAAAGTTTAAGACTGGATCCGACCAAGTCTAAGACTAAATCCGAGCAATTTAAGTCAAAGACTAGATCTGTTAATTATGTTGATTGATATTGACATGCGATACCACTGATTTTCTTTCCAATGCGCAACCAAGACAAAAACAGGCTGGTATCGGTGATTCTGATCCGATACTTTTTGCAAATATACCTGACATTCTGCAAAAATGTACAATGTTGTGTATTACAAATAACAGCAATCTAAGTTTAAGACTTGATCGGACCAAACTAAGTCCAAGACTAGATCGGACCAATATAAGTCTAAGACGAGATCCGACCAATCTAAGTCTAAGACTAGATCTGAAAAATTAGCATGCCAACATGTTAACAGTAGCATGCTAACTTTTTAGGCAATTTTTGCAAACCAGCGTCTAAGCGTGTTTACCGTCCTATCGCAGGTAATGAAGGCAGTAGCGGACCAGTATCGCCTGCCGGCGCCCACCAGCTGCCCCTCAGCCGTCCACTCTCTCATGCTGCAGTGCTGGCAGGCCGAGCGAGGCGACCGGCCGGTTTTCGAGTCCATCCTGTCCTCCTTGGACAGACTCATTAGGCATCCCGTGTCACTCAAAGCCGACATCCCTCGGTGAGTCTGCTCTGGTATACGTTAAAATAATATCGATATGAACCCGCGCTTGTCTGCGGCTGCAGGGGTTGCTCACAGCCACTGCTAAGCCCCACCCCCACAGACTTCTCATCAGTCGCGACCGTCAGTGATTGGCTGAGAGCGCTGAGGATGGAGAGGTACCAGGATGAGTTTGAGCGAGCACACCTGGACACGCTCGACCGAGTGAGCCGCCTCACCGTGGAGTGAGTACACCTTGGCTTTGAAGTTGAAAGATTATTTTGTATTTACTGTAAAACTATAAAAAAACATTAATAAAACTTAGTTTGACATTTATTCATGGTCATTAGAACATGTCTATGGATGTTCTCATTCATTCTGGTCATTATAATCTCTAGTCAGATCTAGACTAGAGCTGACCAATCTAAGTCTAAGACTAGATCTGACTAATTTAAGTCTAGGACTAGATCTGACAAATCTACATCTAAGACTGGATCCGACAGATCTAAATCTAAGACTAAGTTCGACCAATCTAAGTCAAAGACTAGATCTGACCAATCTATGTCTAAGATTAAATCTGACTAATCTAAATCTAACACTAGATTTGACTAATCTAAGTTTAAAACTGAGTCCGACTAATCTAAGTCTAAGACTAGATCCAACCAATCTAAGTCTAAGACTAGATTTGACTAATCTAAGTCTAAGACTGAGTCCAACCAATCTAAGTCCAAGACTAAATTCGACCAATCTAAGTCGAAGACTAGATCCGACTAATCTAAGCCTAAGACTAGATCCGACCAATCTAAGCCTATGCTATATCCGACCAATCTAATACTAAGACTAGTTCTGACCAAATCTAAGATTAAAACTAGATCTGACTAATCGAAGTCCAAGACTACATCTGACCAGTCTAAGTCTAAGACTAAATCCGACCAATTTAAGTCCAAGACTAGATCTGACCAATCTAAATCTAACACTAGATCCAACTAATCTAAGTCCAGGACTAGATCCAACCAATCTAAGGCTAAGACTAAAGCCGACCAATATTAGTCTAAGACTGAATCCGATCAATCTAAGTCTAAGACTAAATTCGACCAATTTAAGTCTAAGACTAGATCCGACTAATCTAAGCCTAAAATCTAAATGTCAGTCTAGATTTGACCAATATAAGTCTAAGACTAGATCCGACCAATCTAAATTTCAGTCTAGATGTGACCAATATAAGTCTAAGACTAGATCCGACCAATCTAAGCCTATGCTATATCCAACCAATCTAATACTAAGACTAGTTCTGACCAAATCTAAGATTAAGACTAGATCTGACTAATTGAAGTCCAAGACTACATCTGACCAGTCTAAATCTAAGACCATATCCGACCAATCTAGGTCTAAGACTAAATCCGACCAATTTAAGTCTAAGACTAGATCCCACCAATCTAAGACTAAGACTAGATCCAACCAATCTAAGTCTAAGACTAGATCCCACCAATCTAAGTCCAAGACTAGATCCAAACAATTTAAGTCTAAGACTAGAGCCGACCAATATTAGTCTAAGACTGAATCTGACCAATCTAAGTCTAAGACTAAATTCGACCAATTTAAATCTAAAACTAGATCCGACTAATCTAAGCCTAAAACTAGATCCGACCAATCTAAATTTCAGTCTAGATTTGACCAATATAAGTTTAAGACTAGATTCGACCTATCTAAACCTATGCTATATCCGACCAATCTAATACTAAGACTAGTTCTGACCAAATATAAGATTAAGACTAGATATGACTAATCAAAGTCCAAGATATCATCTGACCAGTCTAGGTCTAAGACTAAATCCGACCAATTTAAGTCCAAGACTACATCTGACCAATCTAAGTCTAAGACTAGATCCGACTAATCTAAGTCTAAGTCAAGATCCAACAAATCTTGTCTAAGACTAGAGCCGACCAATATTAGTCTAAGACTGAATCCGGCCAATCTAAGTCTAAGACTAAATTTGACCAATCTAAGTCTAAGACTAGATCCGACTAATCTAAGCCTAAAACTAGATCTGACCAATCTAAACTTCAGTCTAGATTTGACCAATATAAGTCGAAGACTAGATCCGACCAATCTAAGTCTAAGACTAGATCTGAGCAATATAAGTCCAAGACTAGATGTGAGCAATATAAATCGAAGACTATATTTTACCAATCTAATTCTAAGACTAAATCCGACTAATCTAAGTCTAAGACTAGATCCAACCAATCTAATTCTAAGACTAAATCCGACTAATCTAAGTCTAAGACTAGATCCAACCAATCTAAGTCTAAGACTAGAGTTGACCAATAATAGTCTAAGACTAGAGTTGACCAATAATAGTCTAAGACTGAATCCGACCAATCTAAGTCTAAGACTAAATTCGACCAATCTAAGTCTAAGACTAGATCCGACCAATCTAAATTTCACTCTAGATTTGACCAATATAAGTCTAAGATTAGATTCGACCAATCCAAGCCTATGCTATATCCGACCAATCTAATACTAAGACTAGTTCTGACCAAATCTAAGATTAAGACTAGATATGACTAATCAAAGTCCAAGACTACACCTGACCAGTCTAGGTCTAAGACTAAATCCGAACAATTTAAGTCTAAGACTAGATCCCACCAATCTAAGTCTAAGACTAGATCTGAGCAATATAAATCCAAGACTAAATCTGACCAATCTAAGTCTAAGACTAGATCCGACTAATCTAAGTCTAAGTCAAAATCCAACCAATCTAAGTCTTAGACTAGGGCCGACCAATATTAGTCTAAGACTGAATCCGACCAATCTAAGTCTAAGACTAAATTCTACCAATCTAAGTCTAAAACTAGATCTGACTAATCTAAGCCTAAGACTAGATCCGACCAATCTAAATTTCAGTCTAGATTTGACCAATATAAGTCTAAGGCTAGATCCGACCAATCTAAGCCTATGTTATATCCGACCAATCTAATACTAAGACTAGTTCTGACCAAATCTAACATTTAGACTAGATCTGACTAATCAAAGTCCAAGACTTCATCTGACCAGTCTAAGACTAAGACTATATCTGACAAATCTCGGTCTAAGACTAAATCCAACCAATTTAAGTCTAAGACTAGATCCCACCAATCTAGGTCTAAGACTAGATCTGAGCAATATAAATCCAAGACTAGATCTTACCAATCTAAGTCTAAGACTAGATCCGACTAATCTAAGTCTAAGACTAGATCCAACCAATCTAAGTCCAAGACTAGAGTTGACCAATAAAAGTCTAAGACTGAATCCGACCAATCTAAGTCTAAGACTAAATTCGACCAATCTAAGTCTAAGACTAGATCCGACTAATCTAAGCCTAAGACTAGATCCGACCAATCTAAATATCAGTCTAGATTTGACCGATATAAATGTAAGACTAGATCCGACCAATCTAAGCCTTTGCTATATCCGACCAATCCAATACTAAGACTAGTTCTGACCAAATCTAATATTTAGACTAGATCTGACTAATCGAAGTCCAAGACTTCATCTGACCAGTCTAAGTCTAAGACTACAGAATATTTTACCAATCTCGGTCTAAGACTAAATCCGAACCAATTTAAGTCTAAGACTAGATCCCACCAATCTAAGTCTAAGACTAGATCTGAGCAATATAAGTCCAAGATTAGATCTGACCAATCTAAGACTAAGACTAGATCCTTCTAATCTAAATCTGAGACTAGATCCAACCAATCTAATTCTAAGACTAGAGCCGACCAATATTAGTCTAAGACTGAATCCGACCAATCTAAGTCTAAGACTGAATTCGACCAATCTAAGTCTAAGACTAGATCCGACTAATCTAAGCCTAAAACTAGATCCGACCAATCTAAATTTCAGTCTAGATTTGACCAATATAAGTCTAAGACTAGATCCGACCAATCTAAGCCTATGCTAGATCCGACCAATTTAATACTAAGAGTAGTTCTGACCAAATCTAAGATTAAGACTAGATCTGACTAATTGAAGTCCAGGACTACATCTGACCAGTCTAAGTCTAAGACTATATCTGACCAATCTAGGTCTAACACTAAATCCGACCAATTTAAGTCTGAGATTATTATACTATGAATATTATTTAAATAATACACAATAAAATAAGTCAATTAATATGTCTTTGTATCTGTATGTATACATATATATATATAAATATTTGTATACAAATATATATATATATATTTATTTATTTATTTATGTATGGTTGTTTGTATGTATGTATGTATGTATACATATATATTTATGTATGTGTATAAAATATGTACGTCTATGTGTTAATGTGGTATATTTATATATATATATATATATATATATATATATATATATATATATATATATATATATATAAATATATATATATATATATATATATATATATATATATGTGTGTGTGTGTGTGTGTTTATATACAATATATATGTATGTATGTTTATATATATATGTATGTATGAATGTATGTATTTATGCATACATATATATTTGTATATAAATATGTGTGTATGTATGCATATATATATATATATATATATATATATACATATATATATATATATATATATACATATTTATTTTTGTTTGTATGTATGTATATATATGTATACATATTTATTATTGTTCGTATGTATGTATATATATATATATATATATATATATATATATATATATATATATATATATAAATATATATATATATATATGTATTCATTTATGTATGTATATATATATGTATGTGTATAAAATATGTATGTCTCTGTGTTCGTGTATTATATATGAAAAAAAAAAATAAAAAATATATATATATATATATATATATATATATATAAAATAATTCACACAAAAATGTTGTTGATGTTCTCACACAAGATGTTTATTCCTTTTGTTCTGTTTGAAAGAAGCTCAAAAACAAAACAAAAAAACATTACCAACACGCAAAGCATTTTTCCAAAGTGTAGATAATGGATGGACGGATCTCTCGGAAAGAAGAAGTCTGGCTGCTCTGAACTCTGCATGTTCTCCTGTGTGGCCTTCAGGGACATCCAGAACCTCGGCGTGAACCTGCTGGGCCACCAGAGGAAGATCTTCAGCGCCGCCCAGCAGCTGAAAGCCCATCTCAGCCAGGGACAGGTGGAGGTGTGACCCCCCCCCCCCCCCCCCACAACCCCCCCCCCCCACCCCACCACCACCCCACCCACCACGGAGACAATCTGCTGATGTCAGCACAAAAAGACTTGTAGAAGACAAGATGCACTATGAGGAGGAGAACTTCTTTCACACTCTCCTCCTTTCTCTAACATCCCTTTTCTTCCTCCATCCACATTCTTTTTTTTATTCTTTTTTTTACTGATGACACTGTTCATTTTGTGTCTGAAAGTGATGGAAGTACAAGCTGGAACGTGATGAAGTCATTAGAATCAGCATATCAGGGCCTTGTTCTCACTTCTAGGGACATTTTTGTATGAGCAGCACACACACTTGTGTGTACACAAGTCACACACACACACACACACACTTCACTTTGTTTACTTTGTGTGAGAGTGTGACACGACAAAAGACTTAAAGTGTGTGTTTGTGCTTGTGTGTTTGTGTGTGTGTGTGTGTGTGTGTGTGTGTGTGTGTGTGTGTGTGCGTGCCGACGTCCCGCTAATGTGTGGATGGTTTGTGTGTATGTGTGTGTGTGTTCTTGTATTTCTACCCTTCTTGAGACATCAAGAAGGAAAAGTATCTTCCATATGAGGAGGTGTGAACAAGTGATGACATAAATCATGGTCCCAATAACATTGCATCTAATAGAGAATGTCTCATTTGCACCCCTGGTGGTGACATCTATCAACATGAGGGTGGTCCCAAAAAGGAAGGATTTTTTTCAAATTGACTGTGTGTCGGTTTTAAAAATGCTCCAACATATGAAATAACAAGTGTGTGTAAAAACTTGAAATTTGTCCCTTTTGGCCAAAATTAATTAATAAAGAAAGATTAATATGTATATAGAGACATACTGCAATAACTTGAAGTAAATAATGAAGATTAAAACCAATTACAAAACAAAAAAATATTATTATTTTTTTTTTTTTTACTAAAAGCAGTCTTTTTCTCACAATGTGTCGACTTTTTTTCTCATCAAATTGGGAACAATTTCTCATATTCTTTCTGTTTCTGTAATATTGCAATATTTTCTCATAAAATTATTACATTTTATGTAAAATTATGTTGTGTTTTTTAATGCAAAATGGTGACATTTGTCATATAAAATTCAGACTTTTATCACAATATTGCCAATTGTTTTGTTGTTCTTGTAAAACACTTACATTTTTTGAGTAAAATTATGACTTTTGTCATAATTTTGCTTGGTAAAATTCCAATCATTCTTATAATATTGCTAACATTTTTACATTTTCTTATAAAATTGTGACTTTTGTCGATTAAAATGACGACTCTTTTAATAAAATTGCCACTATTTTAAGCTTTTCTTGTAAAATTGCGACTGTTATTGAGTAAAATTCCAAGTTTTATTCAGTTCAGGAGGGATTTTTTTAAATTGACTGGGTGTCGCTTTTAAAAGTGTTTCCCACTGGTCAACATATGAAATAACAAGTGTGTGTAAAAAAAATTAAATGCACCCCCTTTGGCCAATATTAATTAAAAAAAAAAAAAAAATGTATATAGAGACATACTGTAATAACTTGAAGTAAATAATGAATATTAAAAACCAATTACAAAACAAGATAAAAACCTTTTTTTTTTTTTTTTTACTAAAAGCAGTCTTTTTCTCACAATGTGTCGACTTTTTTCTCATAAAATTAGGAGCAATTTCTCATATTCTTTCTGTTTCTGTAATATTGCAATATTTTCTCGTAAAATTACTTTTTTATGTAAAATTATGTGTTTTTTTTAATGCAAAATGGTGACATTTGTCATATAAAATTCGGACTTTTATCACAATATTGACAATTTTTTTGTTGTTCTTGTAAAATAGTGACATTTTTTGAGTAAAATGATGACTTTTTTATGATTGTGCCTAGTAAAATTCCAATCATTATTATTTATATTGCCAACATTTTTAAGTTTTCTTATAAAATTGTGACTTTTGTCGTTTAAAATTATGACTCTTTTCATAAAATTGCCAACATTTTAAGCTTTTCTTGTAAAATTGCGACTGTTATTGAGTAAAATTCCAACTTTTATCATAATATTGCGCAAATGTTCAGTTTTTCTTGTAACATGTTTGACTTACGTTGAGTAAAATTATGACTTTTACTAGTATTCTGCCAAAATTCTAAGTTTTTCCTGTAAAATTCCAACTCATTTTTCACAACGAGCTTTTTTATGTTTGCATAGTATGTATATATTATTAATGTTGTAAATACACATCTTTATATATCTAGAAAGGCTGGTCCTAAAGAGGGAGGCATTTTTCTCAAGTCTCAATGAGGTAAGAAATACACAAATGTGTGTGTATTTGTGTGTGTGTGTGTGTGTGTGTGTGTGTGCGTGTGTGTGTGTGTGTGTGTGTGTGTGTGTGTGTGTGTGTGTGTGTGTGTGTGTGTGTGTGTGTGTGTGTGTGTGTAGCTGTTTACACGTGTAAGTGACCACCACTATTCCATAAATGTGCATACATTTGTATAATAAATGATTTTATTAAAAAAAAAAAAGTCATGTTATTTTGTCGCCTGAAATATAACAGACACCTAATTAGAATGGTAAGTTGGTCTGGATCCCAGGATACAGAGACTGGAAAAGACATGCAGGTTAAAAAAAAAAATAAAATAAAAAATAGTATAAATATAAGTGCAGTTCATAGATCAGACCAACAGATGGCAATGTTGGCCCACATGTTATGTATCTGTAGCAATATAAAAATCAGACACTACTAAAAAAGGAATCCTGTCTCGGAGTGCAGTCAATAAATAATATTAATAGTTTATTTTGGACGTGTTAAAAAATAAAATAAAATAAAATAAAATAAATATATATATATATATATATATATATATATATATATATATATATATATATATATATATATATATATATATATATATATATATATATATATATATATATGTATATATATATATATATATAAACATATAATAATTTATTTATATATATATATATATATATATATAAACATATAATAATTTATTTATATATATATATATATATATATATATATATATATATATATATATATATATATATATATATATACATATATATATATATATATATATATAAACATATAATAATTTGTTTATATATATATATATATATATATATATATATATATATATATATATATATATATATAAGATGAAAGAACACATAAACAATACATTTTTGCATACCCAAAAAGGAGTGGGAAGAAGACAAATTTATTTACTCTCCCCTTATTTATAAATCAAATACCTGCTTTCTTATCATTATTATTGCATACATGGATCAACTTACTGCTCTTATATAAGCTCAATGTATTATTAGTAATCTTCTACTCACTTTTGTGTGGCACAAAAAAACGTACAATATACACGTATATACACACGTACATACAAGTACATTTCTCAACCAGCTATTGCAAGGAATTTAAGGATTTCACCATCTACGCTCCGTAATATCATCAAAAGGTTCAGAGAATCACTACACGTAACATGGAATGCCAGTGACCTTGGATCCCTCAGGCGGTACTGCATCAAAAAGCCACGTCAGTGTGTAAAGGATATCACCACATGGGCTCAGGAACACTTCAGAACACCACTGTCAGTAACTACAGTTGGTTGCTACATCTGTAAGTGCAAGTTAAAACGCTTCTATGCAAAGCCAAAGCCATTTATCAACAACACCCAGAAACACCACCGGCTTCGCTGGGCCCGAGCTCATCGAAGATGGACTGATACAGAGTGGAAAAGTGTTCTGTGGTCTGACGAGTCCACATTTCAAATTGTTTTTGGAAACTGTGGACGTCGTGTCCTCCGGAACAAAGAGGAAAAGAACCATCCAGATTGTTCTAGGCACAAAGTGTAAAAGTCAGCATGTGTGATGGTATGGGGGTGTATTAGTGCCCAAGACATGGGTAACTTACACATCTGTGAAGGCACCATTAATGCTGAAAGATACATACAGGTTGTGGAGCAGCATATGTTGCTATCCAAGCAACGTTATCATAGACGCCCCTGCTTATTTCAGCAAGACAATGCCAAGCCACGTGTTACAACAGCGTGGCTTCATAGTAAAAGAGTGCGGGTACTAGACTGGCCTGCCTGTAGTCCAGACCTGTCTCCCATTGAAAATGTGTGGCGCATTATGAAGCCTAAAATATGTTTCTGGGTGTTGTTGATAAATGGCTTTTCGCTTTGCATAGTAAAGTTTTAACTTGCACTTACAGATGTAGCGACCAACTGTAGTTACTGACAGTGGTTTTCTGAAGTGTTCCTGAGCCCATGTGATGATATCCTTTACATACTGATGTCGCTTTTTGATGCAGTAAAGTCTGAGGGATCCAAGGTCCGTAATATTATCGCTTACGTGCAGTGATTTCTCCAGATTTTCTGAACCTTTTGATGATATTACGGAGCGTAGATGGTGAAATCCCTAAATTCCTTGCAATAGCTGGTTGAGAAATGTTGTTCTTAAACAATTTGCTCAGGCATTTGTTGACAAAGTGGTGACCCTCGCCCCGTCCTTGTTTGTGAATGACTGAGCATTCCATGGAATCTACTTTCATACCCAAACATGGCACCCACCTGTTCCCAATTTGCCTGTTCACCTGCGGGATGTTCCAAATAAGTGTTTGATGAGCATTCCTCAACTTTCTCAGTCTTCTTTGCCACTTGTGCCAGCTTTTTGGGAACACATTGCAGGCATCGAATTCCAAATGAGCTAATATTTGCAAAAAATAACAACGTTTTTCAGTTCGAATGTTAAATATCTTGTCTTTGCAGTCTATTCAATTGAATATAAGTTTAAAAGGATTTGTTGTATTCTCTTTTTATTTACCATTAACAAAACGTGACAACTTCACTGCTTTTGGGTTTTGTACATATTGAGTAGAAGTTTAGTAGAAACAAAGTACCGTATTTTCCGCACCATAAGGCGCCCTGGGTTATAAGCCGCGCCTTCAATGAACGGCATATTTCAAAACTTTGTCCACCTATAAGCCGCCCCGTGTTATAAGCCGCATCTAACTGCGCTAAAGGAATGTCAAAAAAACAGTCAGATAGGTCAGTCAAACTTTAATAATATATTAAAAACCAGCGTGATGTGGGCGCGCACGGAGTCGTATATCAACATGGACGGAGCTGCGTGAAAAAAGCCACCCGGCCTCTTCGCGTAAACTTACCTTAACCACTCGCTCATCTTTTCTTCATCCATCCCTTCGAGTTAGCTTTTATGATGACGCCAGCTGGAAAGGTCTCTTTTGGCAAGGTCTTCCTTTTGAATATCACCATGGGTGGAAGTTTCTGGCCATTAGCATGGCAAGCTAGAACCACAGTGAAGGATGACTTCTCATTCCCTGTGGTGCGAATATTCACCGTACGTGCTCCCGTTGTATCCACAGTGCGGTTCACAGGAATATCAAAAGTCAGTGGAACCTCGTCCATGTTGATAATGTTCTCTGGCCTGATCTTTTTTTCAGCTATCTTTTTTTTACAATATGCACGGAAAGTAGCCAGCTTTTCTTGAAAGTCTTTAGGCAGTTGCTGTGAAATAGTAGTCCGTGTGCGGATGGAGAGATTGCGTCTTTTCATGAACCGGAAACCTGTCGCTTAGTAGGAGCTATTTTGTGGTCTTTACAGATGTAAACACACAAAGGAAATGAAACGTAATATCCGCGCGCTTCTTCTTCTTCTACGGGGGCGGGTGGTTGCTTACAGTAGAAGAAGAAGCGCTTCCTCTTCTATGGGGGCGGGTGCTTACCTTGGCGGTTGCTTGCGTAGAAGAAGAAGCACTTCCTCTTCTACGGGGAAAAAAGATGGCGGCTGTTTACCGTAGTTGCGAGACCGAAACTTTATGAAAATGAATCTTAATATTAATCCATATATAAAGCGCACCGGGTTATAAGGCGCACTGTCAGCTTTTGAGAAAATTTGTGGTTTTTAGGTGCGCCTTATAGTGCGGAAAATACGGTATACATTTATCAATCTTTGGTGACGGGCTACTTAGGTGGCTCCCCCTAGTGGTAACGCTTAGAGTGTTTATGCCAGGAAATCACTGTCACCTACTCAAAAGTACCAAACAAGGCGTTTGTGAAACTCGCAGAGGTGGGACCAAGTCATTGCTTTGCAAGTCACAAGTAAGTCTCAAGTCTTTGCCCTCAAGTCCGAGTCAAGTCCCGAGTCAAGACAGAGCAAGTCCGAGTCAAGTCCAAAGTCAAGACTGGAAAGTCTCAAGTCAAGTCCCAAGTCCTGCATTTTGAGTTTCGAGTCCTTTCAAGTCGTTTAACCACAGACTAATATATTTACACAGATTGTGTATGCTTTTAAAATGCTGTATTTATTTATTAAAACAAGTGCATTTGAAATTGCAGGGAAAAAGATAGTGCTGACATTGCACTTCAAAATAGCACTATTAACCAGTCATTTTAAACATGTAACTCATTCCTTTACAGAATAAACACATTTGAAAAAAACAAGTGCAACTGTACTTATTTGCACAAAAGTGATAACATTGTATTTCAATGGCATATTGCATTGTAACTAGTTCCACAGCAGTTTCTATCCTGTTCTTACCTTATCTCATTGATCTCATCTCATACTGTAAGTGTGTTTATGTGTGCGTACACATGAAAAACATAACAAATATATGAACATAACAATGAACAGAGTTGTACTTTTTAGATGTCAGGACCCTATGCAATATGTACACATATTCTTAATATAGTATATATTTTAACTGACCTTTAGTTGACTATGTTTGTCTTTTTGTAGGTGGCTAAAATACGCGGTGCTGCTGACCACCGTCTAACGTTATGTTACTGTGTGTGATACATTGACTAACGTAATGTTACTGTGTGTGATACATTGA
This sequence comes from Nerophis lumbriciformis, assembly GCF_033978685.3. Taxonomy (NCBI): domain Eukaryota; kingdom Metazoa; phylum Chordata; class Actinopteri; order Syngnathiformes; family Syngnathidae; genus Nerophis; species Nerophis lumbriciformis. The sequence goes on along the minus strand of NC_084551.2, from coordinate 54,329,946 downwards.
CTAACGTAATGTTACTGTGTGTGATACATTGACTAACGTAATGTTACTGTGTGTGATACATTGACTAACGTTACGTTACTGTGTGTGATACATTGTCTAACGTAACGTTATGTGTAGGTACCTCATGCAACCCTGCTTAAAAAAAAAATCACTTGACAAAAAGTATGAATAAGGTAGCGAACTGCAGTGGACGCAACAGATTGCCGTGTTTGCAATGACGTTATAACCATAGACATCTTATAAGTAGACGCAGCATTGGTTGCTGTGACGTGAGCAATTTGGCCGCCATTTGAAGTGCTGATGAGGAGCCGGCGAGCAGCCTAAACTGACAGTTGAAAGGTAGAAAACAAAGATGCCAGGCTGGTGTTCAGCGTTTTCCTGCTCAAATGAGCGGACTGTTGAAAATAGGAATCGGGGGATTACTTTTCACAAGTAAGATTTAACATTAACGTACTATTGGTTGTATTTTATGAAAATAATTTTACCACAGAGTTGAGAAGGATCAAAGATCTTCAATATTTGTATGTGAAAATCACAAAGAAATCTTCTTGGGGAGGATGACCCGCCTACAGGGGTTTGGTTTACAAACTTTCAGCCCCACCTAAAACAAAATTCACCAGCCGCCACTGATTATGATGCATTCTCATTTTAGGCAAAGTATAAGACAATACTTTCTTAACAGTATAATTGTAACCAGGAATAAGTCTTCAAGTAACAATATTCAAATACTAACATTGTTGGGTAAAACAGAATTTGGTTTTATTCTGAATCCAGTGAAACAGATTGGTGGTTTTAGCTGATATGAAGACTTTCAGGTGTTTATATATGTTTAAGTATTTGGCAGACGCTTTTATCCAAAGCGACTTACATAAAATAATACATATAAAACAATCACTGCAAACATTATCATTTAAAGGAAGAATGTAATAGAAAATATCAATACAAAGTGTCAAGACAGAATAAACTCTCTGCTGCTGAAGCAACAGAGATAGTCTATAGGTCCCTAAGATATACAGATATCTAATGTATTCATACATTGTAGGATATACGCATGTACTGTATATATAACCTAATCATATTGTTTCTTCAACTTAAAAATAGCTTACCGTTTTTTTTCCCCCTTCTCTGGGATTATATTCCCAGTTTTGATCTCGGACGTCTGGTCACTTATAGTGTATAAGAATATTATATTACTGTTAAGCAAACTATGAATAATAAAACACGCCAAAACATGTGTCTGTTACACACGTATGACAAAAAAGCGCGTGAAAATCAGTGGTATTCAGTGAGGTAAAATGAATTAAATGCGCTGACAGTTCATTGCTCCTGCCAAATGAATTGCACTGAGTGGAGCGGATCACCACTCCAAGATGGCGGCCCCGCGCCTCGTCTGCGCCAGTAGGCAGTAGCGCTCTATGCTGCGTCTACTTATAAGATGTCTATGGTTATAACGTTAGCAGTGAGTTTGCAGCCTCACTGATTTAACTACACAGCAAATAAAAGTCACGTTACTTAGCCAATAAACGGTATCTTACATTCAAAACTTACCCTTCTTTGTGCAACTTCAAATGTCGAACGAAGTTGGAAGTTGTAATATTCGAACTGCGTGATTTGCATACGGCAATTCGTTTTTTGTTGACCAAGTCGTAGTTTTTATACCCGAACGAAACCAACTTTGGCATAATTGTTTATCACTGGCACTTTGTTGGACAACTCTTGTTCATTGGTTGTACTGCAATTTGATTGGATGAATGCTGCGTGATGAAAACAACGTAGTTCTAATTTGATTGGCTGTTGTACTGAGCGCACACCAGCTGACAGGAACAACACGCTGATAGACAGACGAAGAAAATGGAAGATACGGAGAGCTCCCAAATAACTTTTTAAGCTTTGGATTTTGGGGAAAGTGGCAAGTCATGTCAAGTCAAAAGGCTCAAGTCCAAGTGAAGTCACAAGTCATTGATGTTAAAGTCGAAGTCGAGTTGCAAGTCTCTTTACATTTTGTCAAGTCGAGTCTAAAGTCATCAAATTCATGACTCGAGTCTGACTCGAGTCCAAGTCATGTGACTCGAGTCCACACCTCTGCTATATATATAATGTATATTCATATATTACTCATTGTTAAAAGTGGCCCTCAATGAAAACGAGTTTGACACCCCTGGTTTATGCCAACAACTTTATATCGAGTCCGTTCGACTATCTACCTGTTTCTGAGTCTAGTTGGTCGATATCAAGTACGGTAACACCGAGATCGAGATAATGACGACCCTACTCTCTGCGCTGTTTATCCAGCTCAGTCGTGCATATCTAGTCCGTTTACGTCGACAACTTGACTGCGTCGAAGTCCGGTCTGTAGATTTCAAGTCTGTTTATACCGAGATCCTAAGTCGAGTCCTTTTTTTATTGACGACCCATCTCAGTCGAGTCCGTTTATACCAACAACTTCTTTATATCGAGTCCGTTTATATCGACTATGCCTGTTTCTAGGTCTAGTTGGTCGATATCGAGTTTGTTAACACCGAGATCCGAAGTCGAGTCCTTTTTTTATTGACAACCCATCTAAGTGGAGTCCGTTTATACCAACAACTTCTTTATGTCAAGCATGTTTGTTATCGACAACGTGCCGTGCATATTTAGTCCGTTTACATCGACAACCTGACTGCGTAGATTTCAAGTCTGTTTATACCGAGATTTTAAGTCGAGTCCTTTTTTTATTGACAACCCATCTCAGTCGAGTCCGTCTATACCAACAACTTCTTTGTATCGAGTCTTTTTATATCAACTATCTACCTGTTTCTAGGTCTAATTGGTCGATATCGAGTACGTTAACACCGAGATCCGAAGTCGAGTCCTTTTTTAATTGTGAAGTGGAGTCCATTTATACCAACAACTTGTTTATGTCGAGCATGTTTGTTATCGACAACTTGTCTAAGTCTAGTCTCTGCGCGGTTTATCCAGCTCTGTCGTGCATATCTAGTCCGTTTACGTCGACAACCTGACTGCGTCGAAGTCCGGTCCGTAGATTTCAAGTCAGTTTACCCCGAGATCCTAAGTCTAGTCTTTTTTTATTGACGACCCATCTCAGTCGAGTCCGTCTATACCAACAACTTCTTTGTATCGAGTCCGTTTATATCGACTATGCCTGTTTCTAGGTCTAGTTGGTCGATATCGAGTACGTTAACATCGAGATCCGAAGTAGAGTCCTTTTTGTTATTGACGACCCATCTAAGTAGAGTCCGTTTATACCAACAACTTGTTTATGTCAACCATGTTTGTTATCGACAACGTGCCGTGCATATCTAGTCCGTTTACATCGACAACCTGACTGCGTCGAAGTCCGGTCCCTAGATTTCAAGTCTGTTTATACCGAGATCTTAAGTCGAGTCCTTTTTTTATTGACAACCCATCTCAGTCGATTCCGTTTATACCAACAACTTCTTCATATCGAGTCTTTTTATTTCAACTATCTACTGTCGTGTCTGTGTGATCATGTTTTGTTTTAGTCATGTTCGGTTTTGTTTTTGGACTTTTTGTGCACTTTTGTTTTGTTTTGTCACCATAGCAACCATTAGTTTTCACCTGTCACGTCACGCACCTGTTTCACGTTTTGAGTCACGCACCTGCTTTCACTAATCATGTCAATAGTATTTAAGTTCATTGTTTTCAGTTTGTCGTTCTGGTGACATTTTGCATTTATGCTCTACACACTCTTCATCCTCTTAGATCATGCTTCATGTCCCATGCCAAAGTAACTTTTTGTTCCAGGTTTATAGTCGTTTTGGTTTCATAGTTTGTTCTCCGGCATTGTGCGCGCCTTTTGTTTACTTCCTTTTTTTTTGTAGTTATAGTGTTTAAATAAATATGTACTTACATTCCCGTCTCGCCCGAGCCAACTTTCCGTTGCATCCCGGAAAAGCAAACACCCAGGACCAAGTCATGACATCTACCTGTTTCTAGGTCTAGTTGGTCGATATCGAGTATGTTAACACCGAGATCCGAAGTCGAGTCCTTTTTTAATTGTGAAGTGGAGTCCATTTATACCAACAACTTGTTTATGTCGAGCATGTTTGTTATCGACAACTTGTCTAAGTCTAGTCTCTGCGCGGTTTATCCAGCTCAGTTGTGCATATCTAGTCCGTTTACGTCGACAACCTGACTGCGTCTAAGTCCGGTTCGTAGATTTCAAGTCTGTTTATACCCAGATCCTAAGTCGAGTCTTTTTTTTATTGGCGACCCATCTCAGTCGAGTCCGTTTATACCAACAACTTCTTTATCTCGAGTCTGTTTATATCGACTATTTGCCTATTTCAAAGTCCAGTTGATAGATATCAAGTACGTTAACGCTGAGAACCGATGTCGAGTCCTTTTGTTATTGACGACCAATCTAAGTCTAGTCCATTTATACCAACAACTTGTTTATGTCAAGCCTGTTTGTTATCGACAACGTGTCTAAGTCCAGTCTGTGCGATGTTTATCCAGCTCAGTCGTGCATATCTAGTCCGTTTACGTCGACAACCTGACTGCGTCGAAGTCCGGTCCGTAGAGTTCAAGTCTGTTTATACCGAGATCTTAAGTCGAGTCCTTTTTTTATTGACGACCTATCTCAGTCGAGTCCGTTTATACCAACAACTTCTTTATCTCGAGTCCGTTTATATCGACTATGCCTGTTTCCAAGTCTAGTTGATAGATATCGACTACGTTAACACAGAGATCCGTAGTACAGTCCTTTTGTTATTGACGACCCATCTAAGTGGATTTCATTTATACCAACAACTTGTTTATGTCGAGCCTGTTTGTTATCGACAACTTATCTAAGTCTTGTCTCTGCGCTGTTTATCCAGCTCAGTCGTGCATATCTAGTCCGTTTACGTCGACAACCTGACTGCGTCGAAGTCCGGTCCGTAGATTTCAAGTCTGGTTATACCGAGATCCTAAGTCGAGTCCTTTTTTTATTGACGACCCATCTCAGTCGAGTCCGCCAACAACTTCTTTATCTCCAGTCCGTTTATATCGACTATCTGCCTGTTTCTAGGTCTAGTTGGTCGATATCGAGTACGTTAACACCGAGATCCGAAGTCGAGTCCTTTTGTTATTGACGACCCATCTAAGTGGAGTCCATTTATACCAACAACTTGTTTATGTCGAGCCTGTTTGTTATCGACAACGTGTCTAAGTCCAGTCTGTGCGATGTTTATCCAGCTCAGTCGTGCATATCTAGTCCGTTTACGTCGACAACCTGACTGCGTCAAAGTCCGTTCCGTAGATTTCAAGTCTGTTTATACCGAGATCCTAAGTCTAGTCCTTTTTTTATTGACGACCCATCTCAGTCGAGTCCGTTTATACCAACAACTTGTTTATATCGAGTCCGTTTATATCAACTATCTACCTGTTTCTAGGTCTAGTTGGTCGATATCGAGTACGTTAACACCGAGATCGAGTCCTTTTGTTATTGACGACCCATCTAAGTGGAGTCCAATTATACCAACAACTTGTTTATGTCGAGCCTGTTTGTTATCGACAACGTGTCTAAGTCCAGTCTGTGCGATGTTTATTCAGCTCAGTCGTGCATATCTAGTCCGTTTACGTCGACAACCTGACTGCGTCGAAGTCCGGTCCGTAGAGTTCAAGTCTGTTTATACCGAGATCTTAAGTCGAGTCCTTTTTTTATTGACGACCCATCTCAGTCGAGTCTGTTTATACCAACAACTTCTTTATATGGAGTCCGTTTATATCGACTATCTGCCTTTTTCTAGGTCTAGTTGATAGATATCGAGTACGTTAACACCGAGATCCGAAGTCGAGTCGTTTTTGTTATTGATGACCCATCTCAGTCGAGTCTGTTTATACCAACAACTTCTTTATATGGTGTCAGTTTATATCGACTATCTGCCTGTTTCTAGGTCTAGTTGATAGATATCGAGTACGTTAACACCGAGATCCGAAGTCGAGTCCTTTTTGTTATTGACGACCCATCTAAGTGGAGTCCGTTTATACCAACAACTTCTTTATGTCAAGCATGTTTGCTATCAACAACATTCAGTACATATCTAGTCCGTTTACTTCGACAACCTGACTGCGTCGAAGTCTGGTCTGTAGATTTCAAATCTGTTTATACCGAGATCCTAAGTCGAGTCTTTTTTTTATTGGGGACCCATCTCAGTCGAGTCCGTTTATACCAACAACTTCTTTATATCGAGTCTGTTTATATCAACTATCTACCTGTTTCTAGGTCTAGTTCGTCGATATCGAGTACGTTAACACCGAGATCCGAAGTCGAGTCCTTTTGTTATTGACGACCCATCTAAGTGGAGTCCATTTACTTCAACAACTTGTTTATGTCGAGCCTGTTTGTTATCGACAACTTATCTAAGTCTAGTCTCTGCGCTGTTTATCCAGCTCAGTCGTGCATATCTAGTCCGTTTACGTCGACAACCTGACTGCGTCGAAGATTTCAAGCCTGTTTATACCGAGATCCTAAGTTGAGTCCTTTTTTTATTGACGACCCATCTCATTCGAGTCCGTTTATACCAACAACTTCTTTATCTCGAGTCCGTTTATATCGACTATCTGCCTGTTCCTAGGTCTAGCTGAGAATGGAGTACGTTAACACTGAGATCCGAAGTAGAGTCCTTTTTGTTATTGACGACCCATCTAAGTGGAGTCCGTTTATACCAACAACTTGTTTATGTCGAGCATGTTTGTTATCGACAACTTATCTAAGTCCAGTCTCTGCGCTGTTTATCCAGCTCAGTCTTGCATATCTAGTCCGTTTACATCGACAACTTGACTGCGTCAAAGTCCGGTCCGTAGATTTCAAGTCTGTTTATACCGAGATCCTAAGTTGAGTCCTTTTTTTATTGACGACCCATCTCATTCGAGTCCGTTTATACCAACAACTTCTTTATCTCGAGTCCGTTTATATCGACTATCTGCCTGTTCCTAGGTCTAGTTGATAGAATGGAGTACGTTAACACTGAGATCCGAAGTAGAGTCCTTTTTGTTATTGACGACCCATCTAAGTGGAGTCCGTTTATACCAACAACTTGTTTATGTCGAGCATGTTTGTTATCGACAACTTATCTAAGTCCAGTCTCTGCGCTGTTTATCCAGCTCAGTCTTGCATATCTAATCCGTTTACATCGACAACTTGACTGCGTCAAAGTCCGGTCCGTAGATTTCAAGTCTGTTTATACCGAGATCCTAAGTCGAGTCCTTTTTTTATTGACGACCCATCTCAGTCGAGTCCGTTTATACCAACAACTTCTTTATCTCGAGTCCGTTTATATCGACTATCTGCCTGTTTCTAGGTCTAGTTGATAGATATCGAGTACATTAACACAGAGATCCGAAGTCGAGTCCTTTTTGTTATTGACGACCCATCTAAGTGGAGTCCGTTTATACCAACAACTTGTTTGTGTCGAGCATGTTTGTTATCGACAACGTGTCTAAGTCTAGTCTCTGCGCTGTTTATCCAGCTCCGTCGTGCATATCTAGTCTGTTTACGTCGACAACCTGACTGCGTCGAAGTCCGGTCCGTAGATTTCAAGTCTGTTTATACGGAGATCCTAAGTCGAGTCCTTTTTTTATTGACGACCCATCTCAGTCGAGCATGTTTGTTATCGACAACTTATCTAAGTCTAGTCTCTGCGTGGTTTATCCAGCTCAGTCGTGCATATCTAGTCCGTTTACGTCGCCAACCTGACTGCGTCGAAGTCCGGTCCGTAGATTTCAAATCTGTTTACCCCGAGATCCTAAGTTTAGTCTTTTTTTATTGACGACCCATCTCAGTCGAGTCCGTCTATACCAACAACTTCTTTGTATCGAGTCCGTTTATATCGACTATGCCTGTTTCTAGGTCTAGTTGGTCGGTATCGAGTACGTTAACATCGAGATCCGAAGTCGAGTCCTTTTTGTTATTGACGACCCATCTAAGTGGAGTCCGTTTATACCAACAACTTGTTTATGTCAAGCATGTTTGTTATCGACAACGTGCCGTGCATATCTAGTCCGTTTACATCGACAACCTGACTGCGTCGAAGTCCGGTCCCTTGATTTCAAGTCTGTTTATACCGAGATCTTAAGTCGAGTCCTTTTTTTATTGACAACCCATCTCAGTCGATTCCGTTTATACTAACAACTTCTTCATATCGAGTCTTTCTATTTCAACTATCTACTGTCATGTCTGTGTAATCATGTTTTGTTTTAGTCATGTTCGGTTTTGTTTTTGGACTTTTTTTGCACTTTTGTTTTGTTTTGTCACCATAGCAACCGTTAGTTTTCACCTGTCACGTCACGTACCTGTTTCACGTTTTGAGTCATGCACCTGCTTTCACTAATCATGTCTATAGTATTTAAGTTCATTGTTTTCAGTTTGTCGTTCTGGTGACATCTTGCATTTATGCTCTACACACTCTTCATCCTCTTAGATCATGCTTCATGTCCCATGCCAAAGTAAGTTTTTGTTCCTGGTTTATAGTCGTTTTGGTTTCATAGTTTGTTCTCCGCCATTGTGCGCGCCTTTTGTTTACTTCCTTTTTTTTGTAGTTATAGTGTTTAAATAAATATGTACTTACATTCCCGTCTCGCCCGAGCCAACTTTCCGTTGCATCCCGGAAAAGCAAACACCCAGGACCAAGTCATGACATCTACCTGTTTCTAGGTCTAGTTGGTCGATATCGACTACGTTAACACCGAGATCCGAAGTCGAGTCCTTGTGTTATTGACGACCCATCTAAGTGGAGACCATTTATACCAACAACTTCTTTATGTCGAGCCTGTTTGTTTTCGACAATTTATCTAAGTCTAGTCTCTGCACTGTTTATCCAGCTCAGTCGTGCATATCTAGTCCGTTTACGTCGACAACTTGACTGCGTCAAAGTCCGGTTGGTAGATTTCAAGTCTGTTTATAACGAGATCCTAAGTCAAGTCCTTTTTTTATTGACAACCCATCTCAGTCTAGTCCGTTTATACCAACAACTTCTCTGTATCGAGTCCGTTTATATTGACTATCTGCCTGTTTCTAGGTCTAGTTGGTCGATATCGAGTACGTTAACACCGAGATCGAGATATTGACGACCCATCTAAGTGGAGTCCACTTATGCCAACAACTTCTTTATGTCAAGCATGTTTGTTATCGACAACTTATCTAAGTCTAGTTTCTGTGCGGTTTATCCAGCTCAGTCATGCATATCTAGTCCGTTTACGTCGACAACCTGACTGCGTCGCAGTCCGGTCCCTAGATTTCAAATCTGTTTATACCGAGATCTTAAGTCGAGTCCTTTGTTTTCAATCAACAATTAGTCGAGTCCATTTTTACCAACAACTTGTTTATCACGACAATTCGTCGAAGTCTGGTCTTTGTGTGAAATCTACCGGTTGGTAGATTTCAAGTCTGTTTAAAACGAGATCCTAAGTCTCGTCTTTTTTTATTGACGACCCATCTCAGTCGAGTCCGTCTATACCAAAAACTTCTTTGTATCGAGTCCGTTTATATCGACTATGCCTGTTTCTAGGTCTAGTTGGTCGATATCGAGTATGTTAACACCGAGATCGAGATATTGACGACCCATCTAAGTGGAGTCCATTTATACCAACAACTTGTTTATGTCGAGCCTGTTTGTTATCGACAACTTGTCTAAGTCGAGTCTTTGCGATGTTTATCCAGCTCAGTCGTGCATATCTAGTCCGTTTATGTCGACAACCTGACCGCGTCGATGTCCGGTCCCTAGATTTCAAATCTGTTTATACCGAGATCTTAAGTCGAGTCCTTTGTTTTTAATCAACAATTAGTCGAGTCCATTTTTACCAACAACTTGTTTATCACGACAATTCGTGGCTTAGTGGTTAGATTGTCCGCCCTGAGATTGGTAGGTCGTGAGTTCAAACCCTGGCTGAGTCATACCAAAGACTATAACAAATGGGTCTCTCACTGACTGTGTGACTATCAACTTTTTTAACTTTAACATCATTTATTCGGAAAGTATAAATAACAACTAATGAAGATAGACTACAATTAACTGCAACATGTAAGTGTAAAAAAAACATAATGATTCGTACATTTTCCATAATGTGATTGGTCTAATATTCAACAAATCAACAAAATCGGAAGTTATCTTTATTTCTAAGTTATCATGCCATGATTTTACCCGTCCGGCCCGCTGGGGAGTAGATGTTCCTCCATGTGGCCGCTAAGTTCGACAACCCCCCACCCCCGGAGTATGGGGAGCCACCCCAAAATGCTCGGCATCCGTAGGAAACACAACAATGCTTGAGCCCTAGAAACTGGAAGTGGTGCTCAGTGCTGGGTAGAGCGAGGGAGGGTGGTGCACGGGCAGGAGGAGGAGGAGTTTGTGGTGTCAGGCTTGCAGTGGAAGTGAGAGCAAGGGGAAGACGCCGCAGGACCACAGACCAGACCACACCATCCTCCAGGTACGGCGGATCTTGACACAACCCCAACTCGGTCACGGTTTCTTCACCTCCCAACAATTTGCTTGTTTCCATATTTGCCGACAGTTACCGTTGCAGTTGCTGTTTGCACAACAAAGGTGTGTCCCCTGGCCCCGGGAGCCTAGATGGAGCGCATGGAAGACGACAAGGTAAACCTTCAGTCCTTGCTTTTGGACTCTCTCTTGCTCTCAAGTCAGGCAGGGTTTTTTCTGTAGTTTTCCTCTCTGGCGCGAGGAGGACGAGAGCTTTCAGGGACGTGACTAAGAAGAGATGGAACAAGTCGCGACTTGAGCGAGGCGTTTAAAAAAAAAAAAAAAAAGCACACACCGAAGACGACCATCAGTATCTTTTATTGAGAGATGTGTGGCGGGTGTTGTTGCTTTTTCTTGGTGGTTTGTCTGTGGAAACACTTGTTGGCTCACTTCTCACTTTAACTCCACTCCATCCTGCGTCCAAAAGCAAAATAATATATCACAATATTGACGAGTTGTTATTTTTTTCCTTCACCCCGTTGGTCCAGCTCGGATTGGACTGGATCTTAGTTTACCCGGAAGCGGTTTTACCGGACTGTAAAAAGACCGTAGAAGAAGAAAAGGAGGACCGATGGCGTCTAAATCAAGTGTAAAAGTTATGAGATCCTGGCCATATTGGATCCTTATTAAATATTATTTTACTCATTGGAAAGGAAAAAAAAAAATGCTTATATACCGTATTTTCCGGACTATAAGGCGCACTTAAAATACTTTTTTGTTTCTCAAAACTCGACAGTGCGCCTTATAACCCGGTGCGCCAAATGTACGGAATATTTCTGGTTTTGCTTACCGACCTCAGAGCAATTTTATTTGGTACATAGTGTAATGATAAAGTGTGACCAGTAGATGGCAGTCAAACATAAGAGATATGTGTGGGCCGCACTATGACGGCAATATGACTCAATTGTACTGTACATACATATGTTGTGTCCAGTTCTTACATATATTTTTATGTACTATGTTATATCCAGTTCTTACATATATTTTTATGTACTATACATACATATGTTATATCTAGTTAATAAAATAAATGATTAATGGGTTGTACTTGTATAGCGCTTTTCTACCTTCAAGGTACTCAAAGCGCTTTGACACTACTTCCACATTTACCCATTCACACACACATTCACACACTGATGGAGGGAGCTGCCATGCAAGGCGCTAACCAGCACCCATCAGGAGCAAGGGTGAAGTGTCTTGCTCAGGACACAACGGACATGACGAGGTTGGTACTAGGTGGGGATTGAACCAGGTCGGTTCGCACACGGCCATTCTCCCACTGCGCCACGCCGTCCCTAGTTCTTACATATATTTGTATGTACCATACATACATATGTTACATCCTGTTCTTACATATATTTTTATGTACATATGTTATATACAGTTCTTACATATACAGTATTTTTATGTACCATACATACATATGTTATATCCAGTTCTTACATATGTGTATGTACTGTACATACATATGTTATATCCAGTTCTTACATATATTTGTATGTACTATGTTATATCCAGTATTTACATATATTTTTATGTACTATACATACATATGTTATATCCAGTTCTTACATTTATTTCTATGAAATATACATACATATGTTATAGCCAATTCTTACATATATTTTTATGTACTATCTTGTATCGAGTCCTTACATATATTTGGATGTACCATACATACATATGTTATATCCAGTTCTTACATATATGTGTATATACTGTACATACACATGTTATATCCAGTTCTTACATATATTTTTATGTACTATGTTATATCCAGTTCTTACATATATTTGTATCTACTGTACATACATATGTTGTATCCAGTTCTTACATATATTTTTATGTACCGGTACTATACATACATATGTTATATCCTGTTCTTGTATATATTTTTATGTACCATGTTATATCCAGTTCTTACATATATAAGTATGTACTGTACATACATATGGTATATCCAGTTCTTACATATATTTTTATGTACTATGTTATATCCAATCCTTACATATATTTCTATGTACTATACATACATATGTTATATCCAGTTCTTACATATATTTTTATGTACTATGTTATATCCAGTTCTTACATATATTTGTATCTACTGTACTTACATATGTTGTATCCAATTCTTACATATATTTTTTATGTACTATACATACATATGTTATATCCTGTTCTTACCGGTATATATATGTTTATGTACCATGTTATATCCAGTTCTTACATATATAAGTATGTACTGTACATACATATGGTATATCCAGTTCTTACATATATTTTTATGTACTATGTTATATCCAATCCTTACATATATTTCTATGTACTATACATACATATGTTATATCCAGTTCTTACATATATGTGTATATACTGTACATACATATGTTATATCCAGTTCTTACATATATTTTTATGTACTATGTTATATCCAGTTCTTACATATATGTGTATGTACTGTACATACATATGTTATATCCAGTTCTTACATATATTTTAATGTACTGTACATGTTTTTTAAATATATTTTATGTACTATGTTATCCGAAAGGGACAAGCGGTAGAAAATGGATGAATGGATGATATATCCAGTTCTTGCATATATTTTTTATGCACTACGCATACATATGTTATATCCAGTTCTTCCATATATTTGTATGTACTATACATACTAGAGATGCGCGGATAGGCAATTATTTCATCCGCAACCGCATCAGAAAGTCGTCAACCATCCGCAATCCACTCGATCTAACATTTGATCAGAACCGCATCCGCCCGTACCCGCCCGTTGTTATATATCTAATATAGACGATGCAAGGCATTAGTGAGGTTATAAAGCTTTTGCCTGTTAAAGAAAGGAGACTGATCCAATGCAGCACAGACATTCGCGTGCCACGCTGTCACGACCCAGACGCACACCAGTGCGCAATCATATGGGAGCCGCGCTGAGCGCACCTCCAAGCGCGTCTCGCTGCCGGCGACGGCCGGGTATATGGGCCCGACGCTCCAGCGCCATCCATTTCCAGGGCTAGTTGATTCGGCAGGTGGGTTGTTACACACTCCTTAGCGGGTTCCAACTTCCACGGCCACCGTCCTAGCTGCTGTCTATATCAACCAGGGTGAGCCCCACCCCTTTCGTGAGCGCACTGCGCGCGGAGTGACCCCTGTTACGCGCCCCCGGCAACAGGGGTGGCGGGCAGGTAAGCTGCGCGGGCGGAGCGCGCGGAGTGACCCCTGTTACGAGCCCCCGGCCACGGGGGTGGCGGGCAGGTAAGCTGCTTATCTGCTGCGCGTGACGCCGGCCGCGGCGAAGGCGGACGAGGCGGGGTGTCGGTGCGGTGGGCGCGGTGGTGACCCTGGACGTGCGTCGGGCCCTTCTCGCGGATCGCCTCAGCTACGGCTCCCGGTGGGGCCCTCTCGGGGGAAGGGGCCTCGGTCCCGGACCCCGGCGAGGCGTCGGGGGCCTTCTCCGCTCCGTAAAAGTGTCCATCTCTTTTTTTTTTTTTCTTCTGTTGTGGCATATGCTGCAGGTGCCTGCTCGTTTTTCGTATGTGGGTAACAACATTTAACTATGTATATATATTTCCGAATTGGTTTAACTGCCACCCGCCTGAATCTATTTAAAATCTAATTTTTTTTTATTTCAACCGCCCGACCCGACCCGACCCGCGGATAAAATCTAATTCTTTTAAATTTCATCCGCCCGATCCGCGGACTCCGCGGTTGTGCCCGCAAACCGCGCATCTCTAATACATACATATGTTATATTCTGTTCTTACAAATGTGTATGTAGTGTACATACATATGTTGTATCCAGTTTGTACATATATTTGATGTACTATGTTTTATCCAATATTTACATATACTTTTATGTACTATACATACATATTTTATAGCCGGTTCTTACATATATTTGTATGTACTATGTTATATCCAGTTCTTGCATATATGTGCATGTACTGTACATACATATGTTGTATCCACTATTTCCATATATGTGTATATACTGTACATACATATGTTACATCCAGTTCTTACATATAGTTTTATGTACTATACATACATATGTTGTATCCAGTTCTTGCATATATTTTTTATGTACTATACATACATATGTTATATCCAGTTATTACATATATTTTCATGTACTGTACATACATATGTTATATCCAGTTCTTACATATATTTTTATGTACTGTACATACATATGTTGTATCCAGTTCTTACATATATTTTTATGTACTGTACATACATATGTTGTATCCAGTTCTTACATATATTTTTATGTACTATACATACATATGTTATATCCAGTTCTTACATATATTTTTATGTACTGTACATACATATGTTGTATCCAGTTCTTACATATATTGTTATGTATTATGTTATATCCAGTTCTTACATATATTTTTATGTACTGTACATACATATGTTATATCCAGTTCTTACATATATTTTTATGTACAACACATACATATGTTATATCCAGTTCTTGCATATATTTTTTTGTACTATACATACGTATGTTATATCCAGTTCTTACATACAATTTTATGTACTATACATACATACGTTATATCCAGTTCTTACATATATTTTTATGTACTATACATACATATGTTATATCCAGTTCTTACATATATTTTTATGTACTGTACATACATATGTTGTATCCAGTTCTTACATATATTTCTATGTATTATGTTATATCCAGTTCTTACATATATTTTCATGTACAATACATACATATGTTATATCCAGTTCTTGCATATATTTTTTTGTACTATACATACGTATGTTATATCCAGTTCTTACATACAATCTTATGTACTATACATACATACGTTATATCCAGTTCTTACATACTATATAATTTATGTACAATACATACATATGTTATATCCAGTTCTTACATATATTTTTATGTACTGTACATACATGTGCTATATCCAGTTCTTACATATATGTGTATGTACTGTACATACAGTACAAATGTTCTATCCAGTTCTTACATATACTTTTATGTACCATAAAACTGTGGTGCTGAATTTTCCCCAGGTATCAATAAGTACTTTCTATTCTATTCTATTTTATTCTATAAAGTGCACTGGATTATAAAGGGAAATGCTGAGGAATGGGCTATTTTCGATCTTTTTTCCAGATAAAAGGCGCACCGAATTATAAGGCGCACTGCCGATGAATGGCCTATTTTCGATCTTTTTTTCATACATAAGGCGCACCGGATTATAAGGCGCACTGCCAATGAATGGCCTATTTTCGATCTTTCGATCTCAAGGCCCGTGAAAAAAACGTCCGACCGGAACTCTCTAATAACTAAAGTTCCTTGGGTGAATAATGTAAACTCACTACACCGGTATGTTTTAGCGCTTTAATGGCGAGTTTACCGACAGATATAAGTAAGAACTTTACACTACTTTATAATAGAAATGGCAACAGCGGAGGATGAATGTCCCATAACAAGAAGATAGAGAAAAAGTAGAAGCTTATCGACTATGTTGTCGGCACGAACTACAAAGGCGGACGCGCGCAATTTTTCAGGATTTATGCAGATCCCAAATACAGATCAGCAGGTACCAGAAGGTAAGAAAAGTTGCATTGCATAATATTGTGAAACAAAACACCAGATAATGTCTTACCTTATACACACACCATAATAATACTCCTATGTTGAAGCACATCAAGCGGTGTGGCTTCATAGCTTACCAAAATCGTACTAAAAAAATTTGATAGATTTTTGAGCGCCGTGTGTAATGTTCTATATTTTCAATGAAACATATAAAATGTTTGTGTTCTTTACTTGAGTCATATTGCCATTATAGTGAAGCCTACACTTATCTCTTATGTTTGACTGCCATCTACTGGTCACACTTATCACTACACAATGTACCAAATAAAATTGCTCTGAGGTCGGTAAGCACAACCAGATATATTCCGTACATTAGGTGCACATACATTATATCCAGTTCTTACATATATGTGTATGTACTGTACATACATAAGTATTCATACAGTACATTGGGTGATTACTGTACAGTGTAATAAATAAGTCCCCTCCCTGATGTAGTTACAGTAAAAGTGCAAAAGTGCGTCACCGAGTTTGAAGGTTGCGCAACAAAAGCGTGTCGCTACAGGCACACTAACTCACCATCCCTCTGCTTTTTTTTACTGTGCCAACTCGCAGCTCTAATTTTCTTACGACCGCTTTGTTGCCCGACTTCCTTCCTGCACGTCTTTCCTTTCCTGAGGCGGCGGGCAGATAGTGTGTGTCACGTTGCCGCGGCTGCCGAAGACGCCGTCGGCTCGCTCTTCTTGAGGTTTGACCACGACGCTTCCTGTCTTGACTTCATCAGGGTTGTTCATTTCCTGCCCCTCAAGACTGATACTGTTATTTTGAAGTCGTAGTTTTGCCAGGGTTTGATGTGTTGAAGCACAATGATTTGCACAATGGAACTCTGTATTTTTATAGGCACCGACCGAGGTCTGTCGGTACTAGCAGGTACTTGGCCACGTAGGCCGCAGGTGTCAAACTCAAGGCCCGGGTGTCAAATTTGGCCCGCCACATCGTTTTACGTAGCCTACAAAACCCGAGAAATAATGTGAGTCATGAAATTTTTTTTACTAAATGTATTTCTATTTTGACATAAACATTGCATGTATTTTGACTGTATCTGATCATGCAATAAACATTATATTAACATCTATTAAAAATAATAATAATAATAAATACTGTATTTTCTTGTTATCATGGTTAATGATTTCAAAGCAAGCAATCCATCAATTTGTATAAAATAAATGTAATAATTGCATAGGCAATTATGTAATAATTAGCGCTGTCGAATTATTCTTAAAAAAAAAAATCAGATTAATCCTAATTTTGAATTTGGATTAATCAAGATTAATCACACTTAAATTTGTATTAATCAAGATTAATCACAATTTTAATTTGGATTAATTCTGATTAATCACTGTTTTAAATTTAGATTCTATATGGTTAAACATAATTTTGAATTTGCATTAATTCTGATTAATCACAATTTTTAATTTGGATTAATTATGATTAATCACTGTTTTAAATTTAGATTCTATATTGTTAAACATAATTTTGAATTTGCATTAACCCTGATTAATCACAATTTTTAATTTGGATTAAATATGATTAATCACTGTTTTAAATTTAGATTCTATATTGTTAAACATAATTTTGAATTTGCATTAACCCTGATTAATCACAATTTTTAATTTGGATTTATTATGATTAATCACTGTTTTAAATTTAGATTTTATATAGTTAAACATAATTTTGAATTTGCATGAATCTTGATTAATCAAAATTTTTAATTTGGATTAAATATGATTAATCACTGTTTTAAATTTAGATTCTATATGGTTAAACATAATTTAGAATTTGCATTAATCCTGGTTAATCACAATTTTTAATTGGGATTAATTATGATTAATCACTGTTTTAAATTTAGATTCTATATAGTTAAACATAATTTTGAATTTGCATGAATCCTGATTAATCACATTTTTTAATTTGGATTAAATATGATTAATCACTGTTTTAAATTTAGATTCTATATGGTTAAACATTTTGAATTTGCATTAGTTCTGATTAATCACAATTTTTAATTTGGATTAATTATGATTAATCACTGTTTTAAATTTAGATTCTATATGGTTAAACATAATTTTGAATTTGCATTAACCCTGATTAATCACAATTTTTAATTTGGATTTATTATGATTAATCACTGTTTTAAATTTAGATTCTATATAGTTAAACATAATTTTGAATTTGCATGAATCCTGATTAATCACATTTTTACATTTGGATTAATAAATATTAATCACAATTTTTAATTTGGATTAATTATGATTAATCACTGTTTTAAATTTAGATTCTATATGGTTAAACATCATTTTGAATTTGCATTAGTTCTGATTAATCACAATTTTTAATTGGGATTAATTATGATTAATCACTGTTTTAAATTTAGATTCTATATAGTTAAACATAATTTTGAATTTGCATGAATCCTGATTAATCACATTTTTTAATTTGGATTAAATATGATTAATCACTGTTTTAAATTTAGATTCTATATGGTTAAACATTTTGAATTTGCATTAGTTCTGATTAATCACAATTTTTAATTTGGATTAATTATGATTAATCACTGTTTTAAATTTAGATTCTATATGCTTAAACATAATTTTGAATTTGCATTAACCCTGATTAATCACAATTTTTAATTTGGATTTATTATGATTAATCACTGTTTTAAATTTAGATTCTATATAGTTAAACATAATTTTGAATTTGCATGAATCCTGATTAATCACATTTTTAAATTTGGATTAATAAATATTAATCACAATTTTTAATTTGGATTAATTATGATTAATCACTGTTTTAAATTTAGATTCTATATGGTTAAACATCATTTTGAATTTGCATTAGTTCAGATTAATCACAATTTTTAATTTGGATTAATTATGATTAATCACTGTTTTAAATTTAGATTCTATATAGTTAAACATAATTTTGAATTTGCATGAATCCTGATTAATCACATTTTTTTAATTTGGATTAAATATGATTAATCACTGTTTTAAATTTAGATTCTATATGGTTAAACATTTTGAATTTGCATTAGTTCTGATTAATCACAATTTTTAATTTGGATTAATTATGATTAATCACTGTTTTAAATTTAGATTCTATATGGTTAAACATAATTTTGAATTTGCATTAACCCTGATTAATCACAATTTTTAATTTGGATTTATTATGATTAATCACTGTTTTAAATTTAGATTCTATATAGTTAAACATAATTTTGAATTTGCATGAATCCTAATTAATCACAATTTTGAATTTGTATTAATTATAATTAATCACTGTTTTAAATTTAGATTCTGCATGGTTAATCACAATTTTGAATTTGGATTAATCATGATTACTCACAGGTTGTTACAACTTATGCAATCTAAAAATAATTAAAGAAGCGATTTTACTGTCAGAATATTTTAAAATGTTTTACTTGTGTACACGTAATTTATTTGCTGAGTTTTATCTAAAGTCCCATCTGAATAAATGTATGCGATCATTTTTTGTGTGATTATTCACATTGTTATAATGATTAATCATTATTTTGGATTAATACTTTTTTTCAATATCATGAGGCGATCATACAGTATATTTACTGTTACATGCATAACTGTGAAGTGTCCCTCAATGAAAACCAGTGTGACACCCTTGACGTAGGCCATATTTGGGTTGCAGATTATACACATGAGCTCACGTAAATAATCAGTCAAGCAGCACCGATACGGAGCCAGAACACTGCCGGTAAGATTTGGTATCAAAAAAAAAAAAGAAAAGACATTGTCGAAAAAGTTGTTTTGGCAACAAATAAATACAAACATTGAAAAAAAAACTATTTTCGGTGGATGTTTTTCAATGCGAATATTCATATTTGGGTACACTTTTATTGTTTTTGTGTGTTTCAAAGGTTTTTATGTTTTACGATTTCCTTCCTTTTTTTTCCCCTGGTTTTAGCATCTTTTTTTTTACGGTATGAAAAAAATAGCAGCGTGTTAGCGTGAGGGCGGGGCTTACCCGGAAGAAAAGGAGGACCGATGGCATCTGAATCAAGTGTAAAAGTTATATGAGATCCTTGTGTGAGCCTGGCCATATTGGATGCTTTATAAATATTATTTTATTCATGGAAAGGAAAGACATGCTTATATACCGTATTCTCTGGACTATAAGGCGCACTCAAAATCCTTTTTTCCCCCTCAAAACTCACAGTGCGCCTTATAAGCCGTTGCACCTAATGTACGGAATAATTGTGGTTGTGCTTACCGACTTCAAAGCAATTTTTTTTGGTACATAGTGTAATGATAAAGTGTGACCAGTAGATGGCAGTCAAACATAAGAGATATGTGCAGACTGCACTATGATGGCAATATGACTCAAGTAAAGAACACCAACATTTTATATGTTCCATTGAGAATATAGAACATTACACACGGCGCTCAAAAATCTATCAACATTTTTTAGTACGATTTTGGTAAGCTATGAAGCCACACCGCTTGATGTGCTTCAACATGGGAGTATTATTATGGTGTGTGTATAAGGTAAGACATATTATCTGGCGTTTTGTTTCGCAATATTATGCAAAAGCAACTTTTCCTACCTTCTGGTACCTGCTGATCTGTATTTGGGATCTGCATAAATCCAGAAAAATTGCGCGCGTCCGCCTTTGTAGTCCGTGCTGACGCTGTAGTCGATAAGCTTCTTCTTTTTCTCTATCTTCTTGTTATGGGACATTCATCCTCCACTGTTGTCATTTCTAATATAAAGTAGTGTAAAGTTCTTACTTATATCTGTCAGTAAACTCACCATGAAAGCACTAAAACATACCGGTGTAGTGAGTTTACATTATTCACCCAAGGAACTTTAGTTATTAGAGAGTTCCGGTCGGACGTTTTTTTCATAGGCTTGAGATTCGAAAGATCGAAAATAGACCATTCGTCGGCAGTGCGCCTTATAATCCGGTGCGCCTTATATATGAAAAAAGATCTAAACTAGACCATTCCTCTGCAGTGCGCCTTATAATCCGGTGCGCCTCATATATGAAAAAAGATAGACAAAAGGTCATTTATTGTCAGTGCGCTTTATAACCCGGTGCGCCTTATATATGAAAAAAGATCGAAAATAGGCCATTCATCGGCAGTGCGCCTTGTAATCCGGTGCGCTTTATGTATGAAAAACGATCGAGAATAGGCCATTCATCGGCAGTGCACTTTATAATCCCGTGCACTTTATATATGGGAAAAAGATCGAAAATAGCCCAATCCTTGGCAGTGCGCTTTATATATGAAAAAAAGATTGAAAATAGACCATTCATCGGCAGTGTACCTTATAATCCGGTGCGGCTTTTATATGAAACAAAAATCAAAAATAACCCATTCCTCAGCAGTGCGTTTTATAATCCAGTGCGCCTTATATATGAAAAAATCAAAAATTGGCCATTCATGGTCAGTGCGCCTTATATGTGAAAAAAGATCGAAAATAGGCCATTCGTTGGCAGCGCGCCTTGTAATCCGGTGCGCTTATAATCCGGTGCGCCTTATATATCCAAAACGATCAAAAATAGACCATTCATCGTCAGTGAACCTTATAACCAGGTGCGCCTTATATAGGAGAAAAGATCGGAAATAGGCCGTTCATCGTCAGTACGCCTTATAATCCGGCGCGCCTTATATATATGAAAAAAGTTCAAAAATAGGCCATTCATGGTCAGTGCGCCTTATATATGAAAAAAAAAATCGAAAATAGGCCATTCATCGTCAATGCGCCTTATATGTGAAACAAGATCGAAAATAGACTATTCATCGGCAGCGCGCCTTATAACCCGGCGCGCTTTATAACCTGGCGCGCCTTCTATATGAAAACATATTTTTTTTAAATCGACCATTCCTCGGCCTTGCACTTTATAATCCGGTGCGCCTTATATATGAAAAAGATCTAAACTAGACCATTCCTCTGCAGTGCGTCTTATATATGAAAAAAGATCGAAAATAGGCCATTCATCGGCAGTGCGCCTTGTAATCCGGTGCACTTTATGTATGAACAACGATCGAAAATAGGCCATTCATCGGCAGTGCGCCTTGTAATCCGGTGCACCTTATGTATGAACAACGATCGAAAATAGGCCATTCATCGGCAGTGCGCCTTATTATCCCGTGCACTTTATATATGGGAAAAAGATCGAAAATAGACCGATCCTTGGCAGTGCGCTTTATATATGAAAAAAAGATTGAAAATAGACCATTCATCGGCAGTGCGTTTTATAATCCGGTGCGGCTTTTATATGAAAAAAATCGAAAATTGGCCATTCATGGTCAGTGCGCCTTATATGTGAAAAAAGATCGAAAATAGGCCATTCGTTGGCAGCGCGCCTTGTAATCTGGTGCGCCTTATATATCCAAAATGATCAAAAATACACCATTCATCGTCAGTGAACCTTATAACCAGGTGCGCCTTACATAGAAGAAAAGATCGAAAATAGGCCGTTCATCGTCAATACGCCTTATAATCCGGTGCGCCTTATGTATGAAAAAAGTTCAAAAATAGGCCATTCATGGTCAGTGCGCCTTATATATGAAAAAAAATCGAAAATAGGCCATTCATCGTCAGTGCGCCTTATAATCCGGTGCGCCTTATATATGGAAAAAAAGATCGAAAATAGCCCATTCCTCAGCATTTCTCTTTGTAATCCGGTGCGCTTTATATATGAAAGAACGAAAATAGACCATTCATCGTCAGTGCGCCTTATAACCCGGTGTGCCTTATATAGGAACAAAGATTGAAAATAGGCCATTCATCGTCAGTGCGCCTTATATATGAAAAAAGATCGAAAATAGGCCATTCGTCAGCAGTGCGCCTTATAATCCGGCGTGCCTTACATATAAAAATATTATTAAAAAAAAAATAGACCATTCATCGGCAGTGCCCCTTATAATCCGGTGTGCCTCATATATGAAAAATATCGAAAATAGACCATTCATCGTCAGTGCGCCTTATAATCCGGTGCGCTTTATATATGAAAAAACGATCGAAAATAGACCATTATTCGTCAGTGCGCCTTATATTCCGGTGCACCTTATATATGAAAAAGGTCGGAAATAGGCCATTCGTCATCAGTGCGCCTTATATTCCGGTGCACCTTATATGGGAACAAAGATCGAAAATAGGCCATTCATTGTCAGTGCGCCTTATAATCCGGCGTGCCTTATATATGAACTTTTTTTTTTTTTAAACAGCCCATTCCTCAGCAGTGCCCTTTATAATCCGGTGCGCTTTATATAGGAAACAAGATCAAAAATAGGCCATTCATTGGCAGTGCGCCTTATAGTCCGGTGCACCTTATATATGAAAAAAAGGTAGAAAATAGGCCATTTGTTGTCAGTGTGACTTATATTCCGGTGCGCCTTATATAGGAACAAAGATCGAAAATAGGCAATTCATCGTCGATGCGCCTTATATATGGAAAACAGATCGAAAATAGGCCATTCATCGTCAGTGCGCCTTATAATCCGGCGTGCCTTATATATGATTTATTTTTATTTTTTTTAAATAGACTATTCATCGGCAGTGCGCTTTATAATCCGGTGCGCCTCAAATATGAAAAAGATGGAAAATAGACCATTCATCGGCAGTGCGCCTTATATTCCGGTGCACCTTATATATGAAAAACGATGGAAAATAGACCATTCATCGGCAGTGCGCCTTACAATCCGGTGCGCTTTATATATGAAAAACGATGGCAAATAGACCATTATTCGTCAGTGCGCCTTATAATCCGGCGTGCCTTATATATGAAAAAAAAAATATTTTTTAAATAGCACATTCCTCAGCAGTGCCCTTTATAATCCGGTGCTCTTTATATATGAAAAAAGATCAAAAATAGGCCATTCATCGGCAGTGCGCCTTATAGTCCGATGCACCTTATATATGAAAAAAAGCTTGAAAATAGGCCATTCGTCATCAGTGTGGCTTATATTCCGGTGCGCCTTATATAGGAACAAAGATCGAAAATAGGCCATTCATCGTCGATGCGCCTTATATGTGAAAAAAGATCGAAAATAGGCCATCCATCGTCAGTGCGCCTTATAATCCGGCGTGCCTTATATATGGAAAAACATTTTTTTTTTTTTTAAATAGACCATTCATCGGCAGTGCGCCTTATAATCCGGTGCGCCTCATATATGAAAAAGATGGAAAATAGACCATTCATCGGCAGTGCGCCTTATAATCCGGTGCGCTTTATATATGAAAAACGATGGAAAATAGACCATTATTCGTCAGTGCGCTTTATAATCCGGCGTGCTTTATATGTGAAAAAAATATATTTTTTAAAATAGACCATTCATCGGCAGTGCGCCTTATAATCCGGTGTGCCTCATATATGAAAAAGATCGAAAATAGACCATTCATCGGCAGTGCGCCTTGTAATCCAGTGTGGCTTGTATATGAAAAACGATAGAAAATAGCCCATTCCTCAGCAGTGCGCCTTATAATCCGGTGCGCTTTATACATGAAAAAAGATCGAAAATGGACCATTCATCGACAGTGCGCCTTATAGTCCGGTGCACCTTATATATGAAAACATTTATTTTTTTTAAATATACCATTCATCGGCAGTGCGCCTAATAATCCGGTGCGCCTCATATATGAAAAAGATCAAAAATGGACCATCCATCGGCAGTGCGCCTTATAGTCCGGTGCACCTTATATATGGAAAAAAAGGTCGAAAATAGGCCATTCATCGTCGATGCGCCTTATGTGTGAAAAAAGATAGAAAATAGACTATTCATCGGCAGCGCGCCTTATAACCCGGCGCGCCTTATATATATGAAAACATACTTTTTTTAAATAGACCTTTCCTCGGCAGTACACTTTATAATCCGGTGCGCCTTATATATGGAAAAAATATCGAAAATAGACCATTCATCGTCAGTGCGCCTCATATAGGAACACAGATCGAAAATAGGCCATTCATGGGCAGTGCACCCTATGGTCGGAAAATACGGTAATCCAAAGCAAACCACATCAAGTATAGGAAATAAGCTCAGGCGCCTTTTTGTTCTTATGTTATATTCACATTTCTACAAACTTACAAAGTAAAATGTCTCTTTTTCCCCCCTGCAAAATAAAACCTGCAATGAGTCAAAGTTGAAAAAAGTTTCCAGAAGTGGTATTGTTGTAATCACGCCTCTCACGGGGAGGCCAGCAGGAAGAAGAAGACATTTGTGGCAGGTGTTGGCGTGGAGAATGTGCACGACAACGTGACAAGAGGGCAGCGATTGTGTGTACTGTGAGACTCATTGTGTGTTTGCCGCACACTGACAACAGGAGCTTTGTCAGACGTCACACAACTCTACACAACACTTCCAACTATTGATTTAGAAAAAAACAACAAAAAACATCTGTCTTCTCTTCTTCCATCAGCCCAAGAAGAAGAAAGTCACCTTCTACCTGCTGTACTGCATCTCCACCGCCGTCATCGGCTCGCTGCAGTTTGGCTACAACACTGGAGTCATCAATGCACCTGAGAAGGTGTGTGCAACTTTTCTTTACAAACAAATATTTAATGAGTATTATTGCTGCTAATATAATAATACTGATCATTTGTTTTATTAATGAATACATAATAAAATAACAATTGTTTTTATTTTTATTATTTTTCTTTCTACCACCGCAAATAATGTACACAACCCAAAAGCAGTGAAGTTGTCACGTTGTGTAATTGGTAAATAAAAAGAGAATACAACAAATCATTTTCAACTTATATTCAATTAAATAGACTGCAAAGACAAGATATTTCATGTTCACACTGAGAAACTTCACTTTTTTTTCAAATAAATATTAACTTAGAATTTAATGGCAGCAACACATTGCAAAAAAGGCATTTTTACCACTGTGTTACATGGCCTTTCCTTTTAACAACACTCAGTAAAGGTTTGGGAACTGAGGAGACACATTTTTGAAGTGGAATTCTTTCCCATTCTTGCTTGATGTACAGCTTAAGTTGGCTTGGCATCGTCTTGCTGAAATAAGCAGGGGCGTCCATAGTAACGTTGCTTGGATGGCAACATATGTTGCTCCAAAACCTGTATGTATTTTTCAGCATTAATGGTGCCTTCACAGATGTGTAAGTTACCCATGTCTTGGGCACTAATACACCCCCATACCATTACACATGCTGCCTTTTACACTTTGCGCCTAGAACAATCTAGATGATTCTTTTCCTCTTTGTTCCGGAGGACACAACATCCACAGTTTCCGAAAACAATTTTAAATGTGGACTTGTCAGACCACAGAACACTTTTCCACTTTGCATCAGTCCATCTTAGATGAGCTCGAGACCAGCTAACCCGGCGGCGTGTCTGGGTGTTGTTGATAAATGGCTTTGGCTTTGCAAAGTAACTTGCACTTACAGATGTAGGGACCAACTGTAGTTACTGACAGTGGCTTTCTGAAGTGTTCCTGAGCCCATGTGGTGATATCCTTTACACACTTATGTCGCTTTTTGATGCAGAACCGCCTGAGGGATCCAAAGTCTGTAATATCATGGCTTACGTGCAGTGATTTCTCCAGATTCTCTGAACCCTTTGATGATATTACGGAGCGTAGATGGTGAAATCCCTAAATTCCTTGCAATAGCAGGATTCGCAAATCCTTTTCAACTTATATTCAATTGAATAGACTGCAAAGACAAGATATTTCATGACTGAACTGGAAAACTTTGTTATTTTTTGGCAAATATTTGATGCCTGCGGCATGTTTTTAAAAAAGCTGGCAAAAGTGGCAAAAAAGACAGAGAAAGGTTGAGGAATGCTCGTCAAACACTTATTTGGAACATCCCACAGGTGAACATGGCTAATTGGGAACAGGTGGGTGCCATGATTGGGTATAAAAGCAGCTTCCGTGAAATGCCAGTCGTTCACGAACTAGGACGGGGCGAGGGTCACCACTTTGTCAACAAATGCCTGAGCAAATTGTTTAGGAACAACATTTCTCAACCAGCTATTGCAAGGAATTGAGGGATTTCACCATCTAGACTTAGACTTGGACTTAGACTTCCTTTTTATTGTCATTCAAATTCGAACTTTACAGCACAGATAAGAACGAAATTTCGTTACATAAGCTCATGGTAGTGCAGGATAAGAAAGCAATAAGGTGCATATATAAATAATATATGTAATATATATATATAAAATAAATAAATATATATAAATAAATAAATAGATTACTGTACAGATAAATATATTGCACTTTTTCACATGCGTCCACGTTTATGGATGTATGTTATATTGTCTTTTTTATTCCAGCGAGTTAATCCATTTTGGGGGGGAGTTGAGGGGATAATTTTATTATGATGCGTTCAAGAGTCTTACGGCCTGAAGGAAAAAGCTGTTACAGAACCTGGAGGTTCTGCTTCGGAGGCTGCGGAACCTCTTTCTAGAGTCCAGCAGCGAAAACAGTCCTTGGTGGGGGTGGGAGGAGTCTTTGCAGATTTTCTGAGCCCTGGTCAGGCAGCGGCTTTTTGCGATCTCTTGGATAGGAGGAAGAAGAGTCCTGATGATCTTTTCCGCCGTCCTCACCACTCTCTGGAGAGACTTCCAGTCTGAGGCACTGCAGGCTCCAGTCCAGACAGAGATGCTGTTGATCAGCAGGCTCTCTATAGTGCCTCTGTAGAATGGGGGGAGGGAGCTGTGCTCTTTTCATCCCACGCAAAAAATGCATGCGCTGCTGAGCTCTTTTTACAAGAGCTCCGATGTGTAGGGACCAGGTCATATTGTCAGTTATCTGCACCCCCAGGAACTTGGTGCTGCTTACTATCTCCACTGCTGTGCCGTTGATGTAGAGTGGAGCGTGGCTGGACTGGTGCTTCCTGAAGTCAACCATGATCTCCTTGGTCTTGTTGACATTCAAGATAGTGATGGGATCGGCAGTTCTTTTGACTGTACTGAATCACTAAAATCAGTTCCTTAAATTGAGTCGTTCAAAAAATTCGTTCACCGAATCCCCCCACCCCCCAAAAAAATAAAAATAGGAGGTGGGGGGGGCGTGCGTAGTACAGTACAGTGCAGACATTCGCGGGAGAAGCAGCAAATAGGGTGAACGCGAGTCCCTACACAGCACTGTGCATGCAGTACACCAGGCAGTGAGTGACTGACACAGCGCCACAGTCAGCACAGTTCAGTACGTGAACCTGAATCACTTCTGCAGCAGCAGTTCTGTGTGCAGGTCGGCGAATCATGAGTCAGTCAGTAACAGCTTCCCCAGCTGAAGATCTCGGTGTGTGTCAGTTCGCGAACGACACAAGCCCTCAGCACCCAATGAACGACGCGCACAGTGACTGAACGAGAGCCTCAATATGACGTCCTCCTCCGCGACACAGTCAGTTCTCTGTGTCAGTAGGTTCGCGAGTCCTGATTCTGTCGTTCACTGAGTGATTCATGTCGTTAATTTGCGGTGAACGAATCGTTCGCTCAGTCCCTCCCCCCGCCCCCATGATGAGTAGCTGGCTGCGTCGTTCGCCGGCGTCGAGGGTTCAGTGAGTCACAGAATGCGCCAGTTCCACTCATACCGGCATGGTCGCAGCGGAGCTCAACTGAACTGAGAAAGGAACGAATCAGTTCATGAAGTGATTCGGTTCAGTACGTTCACTCAAAAGATTCGTTCGTTTGAACGAATCGTTCGTGAACGACACAACATTAATTCAAGACCAGGTTGTTGGTTCTGCACCAGTCAACCAAATGTTTCACCTCCTCCCTGTAGTCCATGTCGTTGTTGTCACGGATGAGGCCCACTACTGTCGTGTCGTCCACATACTTCACAACGTGGTTAGTAGTGGACCTGGCGCAGCAGTCATGGGTCATCAACGTGAACAGCAGCGGACTCAGGACGCAGCCCTGGGGGGAGCCGGTGCTCAGGGAGATGGCACTGGAGGTGTTGTTGCCCACTCTCACAGATTTGGGTCTTTCTGTGAGGAAGTCAAGCAGCCAGTTGCAAAGGGGGGTACTGAATCCAAGGGGGGCCAGTTTGCTCACCAAGTGCTGCGGGATGATGGTGTTGAATGCTGAGCTGAAGTCCAGGAACAACGTCCTTTCCTTCCAGATGTTCTAAGCTCAGGTGGAGTGCAGAGGAGATGGTGTCCTCTGTGGAGCGGTGAGGGCGATAAGCAAACTGGTATGGGTCGAATGTGGGGGGAAGTCTGGAGACGATATATTCCTTTACCAGCCTCTCCAAGCACTTCATTATGATGGGGGTGAGTGCAACGGGGCGGTAATCATTGAGGGAGGAGATTGTGGGGTTTTTTGACACTGGAATGATTGTGGCCGTCTTAAAACAAAATGGTACCACAGCCTGGGTCAGCGAGATGTTGAAGATGTCTGTGAGAACCCCAGCCAGCTGGTCTGCACATCCCTTAAGCACCTTGCCCAGAATGTCATCAGGTCCCGGTGCTTTCCGGGGGTTCACTCTCCTCAGGGTTTTCCGGACATCTGCTATGTCCAGGTTGAGCGGCTGCTCATCAGGGCGGGGGATGGACTTTCTCGCGGGTGTGGTGTTAAGTGCCTCAAACCTTGCAAAGAAGTTGTTAAGGTCATCTAGGAAGCTGATACTGTTGTCACAGGGACAGGGGGCAGCTTTATAGTCCGTGATGACCTGTATGCCCTGCCACATTCGTCTAGTGTTTGTAGGGTTCTCGAAGAAGTCCTGCACTTTCTGACTGTGAGCACGCTTTGCAACCTTAATGGCACGGTTCAGGTTAGCTCTGGCTACAAGGGGCAGCTTTATAGTCCGTGATGACCTGTATACCCTGCCACATTCGTCTAGTGTTTGTAGGGTTCTCGAAAAAGTCCTGCACTTTCTGACTGTGAGCACGCTTTGCAACCTTAATGGCACGGTTCAGGTTAGCTCTGGCTGATTTTAATGCCACCATGGTGCCAGACTTGAAAGCCTTGTTCCGAGCCTTCAGCATTGCACGTTCATCCAGGGTTTCTCGTTGGCCCGTGTGGGGATGTTCTTGATCACACTGACATCCTCCATGCACTTCTGAATGTATGCGGACACAGACTCTGCATACTCCTCCACGCATGTGCGGGGATTTTTGGTGGCGGCTGCTTTGAACATGTCCCAGTCTGTGGTTTCGAAGCAGTCTTGTAATGCTGATATTGCTCCCTCTGGCCAGGTCCTCACCTGCTTGACTGTAGCTTGCTTCCTGATCAGCAGGGGCTTGTATGCAGGAATTAACATCACAGATAGATGGTCTGAGGAGCCGAGGTGGGGCGTGGTGCAGCTTTATACGCTTGTTTAATATTACTATACACCAAGTCCAATCTGCTTCCACCCTTGATTGCAAAATTCACAAATTGATGGAAATGAGGGAAAACTGTTTTCATGTTAGCTTGATTAAAATCCCCTGCCACGATGAAAACTCCCTCTGGATGTGTAGTTTGCAGTTCATTGATGGTGCACTACAAAGCATTCATACGTCTCTCCCGTTGACGGTCCCCGCTGCGTCAAAGGCCGCTGGATGTAGCCGGCGAAGTATTCCCATGCTAGCGAGGAGGTCCAACGTACACGCATCTTTCAGTCCAAACCGGCCCGATCCATCCACATCCAGAATTGTCTGGCGGTCGTATGTGACCACGGAGTGTCCACGCTGTAAGCCAGCCATGAAATTTAAAGAATTGTCCGGTATTTTTGCCAAATTGTTCTATACTACCATGAGCGTCAGGGCGCTGCCATCTTGACATCTACGTTCCGTAATATCATCAAAAAGTTCAGAGAATCTGGAGGAATCACTGCACGTAAGCCATGATATTACGGACCTTGGATCCCTCAGGCTGTACTGCATCAAAAAGCGACATCAGTGTGTAAAGGATATCACCACATGGGCTCAGGAACACTTCAGAAAACCACTGTCAATAACTACAGTCGGTCGCTACATCTGTAAGTGCAAGTTAAAACTCTACCCTGAAAAGCCAAAGCCATTTATCAACAACACCCGGAAACACCCGCCGGCTTCGCCGGGCCCGAGCTCATCTAAGACGGACTGATGCAAAGTGGAAAAGTGTTCTGTGGTCTGACGAGTCCACATTTCAAAATGTTTTGGGAATCTGTGGACAAAGAGGAAAAGAGCCATCCGGATTGTTCTAGAAGCAAAGTTGAAAAGCCAGCATGTGTGATGGTATGGGGGTGTATTAGTGGCCAAGGCATGGGTAACTTACACATCTGTGAAGGCACCATTAATGCTGAAAGGTACGTACAGGTTTTGGAGCAACCCAAGAAACGTTATCATGGACGCCCCTGCTTATTTCAGCAAATCGATGTCTTTGTAGTAAAAGAGTGCGGGTACTAGACTGGCCTGCCTGTAGTCCAGACCTGTCTCCCATTGAAAATGTGTGGCGCTTAAGCTGTACATCAAGCAAGAATGGTTAGTGTTACTATGAGTGACTAAAAACTAAACACTTGGGACTTTTTTTGCAGAAACTGCGTCAATTCTTCCAGAACGTTTCTCTGGATCGCTACGGCGAGTCGTTCAGCCCGGGCACCAACACCATGGTGTGGAGCTTGGCGGTCAGCGTGGGCGGCATGCTGGGCTCCTTCTGCGTGGGAGCGGTGGTCAACAAGTTTGGCCGGAGGAAGTCCATGCTGCTGGCCAACATCCTGGCCCTGGTGGGCGGGGGTCTGATGGGACTGTCCAGCCTGAGCCAGTCCTTCGAGATGGTCATCGTGGGCCGCCTGGTCATCGGCGTGTTCTGCGGCCTGTGCACGGGTCTGACCCCCATGTACGTGGGCGAGCTGGCCCCCACCGCCCTCCGTGGAGCCTTTGGCACCCTGCACCAGCTGGGCGTGGTTCTTGGCATCCTGGTGGCCCAGGTGTGCAGGACCACCACACACATCAATGATGATGATAATGATAATGATGATGATCTTGTTTTGGGTTTCCAGATCTTTGGACTGGAATCTCTTCTGGGCTCGGACTCTCTGTGGCCCCTCCTGCTGGCCCTCACGGTCCTGCCCGCTCTGCTGCAGAGCATCCTGCTGCCATTTTGTCCTGAGAGCCCGCGCTACCTTCTCATCGTCCTCAACCAGGAGGAGGCGGCCAGGAAAGGTCCTGCACCCTCATGACCTCATGCAACCACCTCAGATCCTCATGCTTCTTCGAGATTGTATCATCATCTTTACCATCTCAGTCTCACTTGTACTGTCAGTCTCATAATCATAATAATAATCAGAATCTCATACTTCTTCTAGATTGTATTATCTTTATCATCTCAGTTTACTGTCAGTCTCATAATCATAATAATATTCATAATCTCATACTTCTTCTAGATTGTATTATCATCTTTATTATCTCAGTCTCACTTTTACTGTCAGTCTCATATTTATAATAATATTTATAGTCTCATATTTCTTCTAGATTGTATCATCATCGTTATCATCTCAGTCTCACTTTTACTGTCATTCTCATAATCATAATAATAATAATATCCTCATACTTCTTCTAAATTATATCATCATGTTTATCATCTCAGTCTCACTTGTACTGTCAGTCTCATAATCATAATAATATTTATAGTCTCACATTTCTTCGAGATTATATCATCATTATCATCTCAGTCTCACTTTTACTGTCATTCTCATAATCTTAATATTATTCATAATCTCATACTTCTAGATTGTATCATCATCTTTAGCATTCCAGTCTCACTTTTACTGTCATTCTCATAATCATAATAATATTCATAGTCTCATACTTCTACATTGTATTATCTTTATCATCTCAGTTTACTGTCAGTCTCATAATCATGATAATATTCATAATCTCATACTTCTTCTATATTGTACTATCATCTTTATCATCTCAGTCTCACTTTTACTGTCAGTCTCATAATCATAATAATATTCATAATCTCATACTTCTTCTCGATTGAATGATCATTTTTATCATCTGAGTCTCACTTTTACTGTCATTTTCATAATCATTATAACATTCATAATCTCATACTTCTTCTAGATTGTATTATCATCTTTATTATCTCAGTCTCACTTTTACTCTGTCTCATAATCATAATAATATTTATAGTCTCATATTTCTTCGAGATTATATCATCATTATCATCTCAGTCTCACTTTTACTAGCATTCTCATAATCTTAATATTATTCATAATCTCATACTTCTAGATTGTATCATCTTTATCATTCCAGTCTCACTTTTACTGTCATTCTCATAATCATAATCATAATAATATTCATAGTCTCATACTTCTTCTAGATTGTATTATCTTTATCATCTCAGTTTACTGTCAGTCTCATAATCATGATAATATTCATAATCTCATACTTCTTCTCGATTGAATTATCATTTTTATCATCTGAGTCTCACTTTTACTGTCAGTCTCATATTTATAATAATATTTATAGTCTCATACTTCTCGATTGAATTATCATTTTTATCATCTGAGTCTCACTTTTACTGTCATTCTCATAATCATTATAATATTCATAATCTCATACTTCTAGATTGTATTATCATCTTTATTATCTCAGTCTCACTTTTACTCTCAGTCTCATAATCATAATAATTTTTATAGTCTTTCATTTCTTCGAGATTTTATCATCATCATTATCATCTCAGTCTCACTTTTACTGTCATTCTCATAATCTTAATATTATTCATAATCTCTTACTTCTAGATTGTATCATCATCTTTATCATTTCAGTCTCACTTTTACTGTCATTCTCATAATCATAATAATATTCATAGTCTCATACTTCTAGATTGTATTATCTTTATCATCTCAGTTTACTGTCAGTCTCATAATCATGATCATATTCATAATCTCATACTTCTTCTATATTGTACTATCATCTTTATTATCTCAGTCTCACTTTTACTGTCAGTCTCATCATCATAATAATATTCATAATCTCATACTTCTTCTCGATTTAATTATCATTTTTATCATCTGAGTCTCTCTTTTACTGTCATTCTCATAATCATTATAATATTCATAATCTCATACTTCTAGATTGTATTATCATCTTTATTATCTCAGTCTCACTTTTACTCTGTCTCATAATCATAATACTATTTATAGTCTCATATTTCTTCGAGATTATATCATCATTATCATCTGTCTCACTTTTACTAGCATTCTCATAATCTTAATATTATTCATAATCTCATACTTCTAGATTGTATCATCATCTTTATCATTTCAGTCTCACTTTTACTGTCATTCTCATAATCATAATAATATTCATAGTCTCATACTTCTTCTAGATTGTATTATCTTTATCATCTCAGTTTACTGTCAGTCTCATAATCATGATAATATTCATAATCTCATACTTCTTCTCGATTGAATTATCATTTTTATCTGAGTCTCACTTTTACTGTCAGTCTCATATTTATAATATTTATAGTCTCATACTTCTTCTCGATTGAATTATCATTTTTATCATCTGAGTCTCACTTTTACTGTCATTCTCATAATCATTATAATATTCATAATATCATACTTCTAGATTGTATTATCATCTTTATTATCTCAGTCTCACTTTTACTCTGTCTCATAATCATAATAATTTTTATAGTCTCTCATTTCTTCGAGATTATATCATCATTATCATCTCAGTCTCACTTTTACTGTCATTCTCATAATCTTAATATTATTCATAATCTCATACTTCTAGATTGTATCATCATCTTTATCATTTCAGTCTCACTTTTACTGTCAGTCTCATAATCACAATCATAATAATATTCATAGTCTCATACTTCTACATTGTATTATCTTTATCATCTCAGTTTACTGTCAGTCTCATAATCATAATAATATTCATAATCTCATACTTCTTCTCGATTGAATTACATTTTTTATCATCTGAGTCTCACTTTTACTGTCATTCTCATAATCATTATAATATTCATAATCTCATACTTCTAGATTGTATTATCATTTTTATCATCTGAGTCTCACTTTTACTGTCATTCTCATAATAATTATAATATTCATAATCTCATACTTCTAGATTGTATTATCATCTTTATTATCTCAGTCTCACTTTTACTCTGTCTCATAATCATAATAATATTTATAGTCTCATATTTCTTCGAGATTATATCATCATCATTATCATCTCAGTCTCACTTTTACTGTCATTCTCATAATCTTAATATTATTCATAATCTCATACTTCTAGATTGTATCATCATCTTTATCATTCCAGTCTCACTTGTACTGTCATTCTCATAATCATAATCATAATAATATTCATAGTCTCATACTTCTACATTGTATTATCTTTATCATCTCAGTTTACTGTCAGTCTCATAATCATAATCATATTCATAATCTCATACTTCTTCTCGATTGAATTAAAATGTGTATCATCTGAGTCTCACTTTTACTGTCATTCTCATAATCATTATAATATTCATAATCTCATACTTCTAGATTGTATTATCACCTTTATTATCTCAGTCTCACTTTTACTCTCAGTCTCATAATCATAATAATATTTATAGTCTCATATTTCTTCGAGATGATATCATCATCATTATCATCTCAGTCTCACTTTTACTGTCATTCTCATAATCTTAATATTATTCATAATCTCATACTTCTAGATTGTATCATCATCTTTATCATTTCAGTCTCACTTTTACTGTCATTCTCATAATCATAATAATATTCATAGTCTCATACTTCTTCTAGATTGTATTATCTTTATCATCTCAGTTTACTGTCAGTCTCATAATCATGATAATATTCATAATCTCATACTTCTTCTATATTGTACTATCATCTTTATTATCTCGGTCTCACTTTTACTGTCATTCTCATAATCATAATAATCTTAATCCCATACTTATTCTAGACTGTATTATCTTTATCATCTCAGTCTCACGTTTACTGTCATTCTCATAATTATAATAATTCTTATAATCTCATACCTCTTCTAAATTGTATTATCATCTCAGTCCACTTTTACTGTTGGTCTCATAATCATGATAATATTCATAATCTCATACTTCTTCTAGATTGTATTATCATCTTTACCATCTCAGTCCTAGGTTTACTGTTATTCTCATAATATTCATAATCCATTAATATTCATGCATTCTTATTTCCACTGTTTTTGTCATTCTCATTCTCATTCTTTAGTGTCATTCGTATTGTCACAATTTTTATTTATTCTGATTTTTTTCTATGTTTAGTCTTGTTTCTATTCTCAATTTTGTTCTAATTATCAAATCACATTCTCATGTGTTCTCATTCTTACACTCATGTTCTATATATTCATCTTCCTACTGCCTTATTTTAAATCTCACTTATTCTCATTCCTATTTTCAATCTTTGATTTCTTTCTCATTGTCATGATCTTACTCTCACACACATTATCATGCATTTGCATTCTCACCCACATTCTTATTTTATACAATAAGGGAATAAGCGGTAGAAAATGGATGGATGGATGATCGTTTTTCTCATAGTTTTTCCCTTTTTATCATTCTTACATGATTGTCATTGTCATAGTGTTCAGCTGGACTCCACGGGTTCAGATCTTGGTCATAATTAGTAAGAATGATGATGATGACACCCTGAAGTGCCCGATAGGTCCGTACCTGGTCATACCAATTTGTAGTGGGTGTGGCATGGCGTCAAAAGTTTGCTCTGATGGTTCGCCACAAAACACGAGACGTTAACAGCTGGGCTCCACGGGTTCAGATCTTGGTCGTAATTGGTAGAAATGATGATGATGACACCCTGAAGTGTCCGATGGGTCCGTACCTGGTCATACCTATTGGTAATGGGTGTGGCCTGGCGTCAAAAGTTTGCTCTGATGGTTCGCCACAAAACACGAGACGTTAACAGCTGGGCTCCACAGGTTCAGATCTTGGTCGTAATTGGTAGAAATGATGATGATGACACCCTGAAGTGTCCGATGGGTCCGTACCTGGTCATACCTATTGGTAATGGGTGTGGCCTGGCGTCAAAAGTTGGATCTGATGGTTTGCCACAAAACACAAGACGTCAACAACTGGACTCCACGGGTTCAGATCTTGGTCATAATTGGTAGGCATGATGATGATGACACCCTGAAGTGCCCGATGGGTCCGTACCTGGTCATACCTATTCGTAGTGGGCGGGGCTTGGTGGCCTAAACATCCCCAATCACACAGTCATTAATCGTGTCACGAATAGAGTAAGACCACCAACAATCTTATTCTTATTATATATGATTATTTTTCTCATCGTCTCTACTTATCACTGTTATTCTCATTCTCATTCGTAGTTTGATCGACTTCATCCAATTCTCATTCCCTGTTTCTCATT
>NC_084551.2:54280000-54287500 GCF_033978685.3 Nerophis lumbriciformis | reverse complement strand
TGCATAATGTTGTTTAAAAAAGAGCGTCAAACTTCAATATTTAAAATACAATACTTGCACAATTTCACTACTACTACATTACTTACAATATATTACACAACCAGTGAAGTTGTCACATTGTGTAAATGGTAAATAAAAAGAGAATACAATGATTTGCAAATCCTTTTCAACTTATATTCAATTGAATAGACTGCAAAGACAAGATATTTAATGTTCACACTGAGAAACTTCATTTTTTTTGTTGCAAATAAATCATTAACTTACAATTTATTGGCAGCAACACATTGCAAAAAAGTTGTCACAGGGGCATTTTTACCACTGTGTTACATGGCCTTTCCTTTTAACAACACTCAGTAAAGGATTAGGAACTGAGGAGACACATTTTTTAACCTTTTCAGGTGGAATTATTTCCCATTCTTGCTTGATGTACAGCTTAAGTTGGCTCGGCATCGTCTTGCTGAAATAAGCAGGGGCGTCCATGGTAACGTTGCTTGGATGGCAACATATGTTGCTCCAA
Source organism: Nerophis lumbriciformis (assembly GCF_033978685.3). Taxonomy (NCBI): domain Eukaryota; kingdom Metazoa; phylum Chordata; class Actinopteri; order Syngnathiformes; family Syngnathidae; genus Nerophis; species Nerophis lumbriciformis. The sequence goes on along the minus strand of NC_084551.2, from coordinate 54,286,983 downwards.
AACCTGTATGTACCTTTCAGCATTAATGGTGCCTTCACAGATGTGTAAGTTACCCATGTCTTGGGCACTAATACACCCCTATACCATCACACATGCTGGCTTTTACACTTTGACCCTAGAACAATCCGGATGGTTATTTTCCTCTTTGGTCACGACGTCCACAGTTTCCAAAAACAATTATCAAAAATGCCAACATGAAATGCTAGCAAGCTAAATTAGAAAAAGTAAGCATACTTTTAAGGTGGCACAAAGTATCAAAATCCCTGATTTTTAAAGTCAAACATAAAAATATATTAAAAATGCTATCATTAAACGTTAGCATGATGACATAGGAAAAGTTAGCGTACTTCTAAGATGGCGGCGAGTATCAAACACCAGGATTTGTAGGTTTGAACAAATAAGATGAGCTAAAAATGCTAGCATAAATCGTCAGCATGCTAACGTTAGTATGATAACAAGAAAAGTTAGCATTCTTCAAAGATGTTGTATCAAAAGTTATGACATTTAGGTTTTAAATGAACATGCCATCATTAAAATGTTAGCATGCTAACGCCAAAGCATTGCTAATGTTAACATGATGACATGGAAAATAAGATAGCGTCAATTGTAAACAAATATACGACTTTTAGATTTAGATGTACACAATTAGCTACATTTCTAGCATGCTATCATGGCCAGGTACACTGAGACTTAGACTTAGCTGGCATATATTTGTATTTTCAGACGAATGAAATAGCTATGCTAATAGTTAGTGTCAGCTATCTATTAAACAAGACAAGAAGCAAGGAATCAAACAGAGACAGGATTCAATTTAGCGCATGAGGAGAGCGTATGCACTTGCACCCTCGTACTGTGTCGCCCCCACCGCTCTGAGGAAAGGGTTCCATGCCTCTATCTTTATTTGGGCATTCCCTGATTACATAGCTGCAGCTTCTTCTAAGGGTAGGGGGTCATAAACAGCTGCTGTTTATGCGAGCATGTCCTGGTTAAAACGAAGGAAACGAGGGAACTAATAAGGGGTAACGTCGCCTTTTTGTTGCCGCGCGTCGAGAGCTCACCAGCGATGCTAACCAGTTTGTCCTGGTCAGCATGATGACAGAGGAAAACTTAGTATACTTTTAAGTTGGTCCCAAGTATCAAAAGCCATGATTTTTAGGTTTAAACAAATACAATTATCAAAAATGTTCGCATAAAACGTTAGCAAGCTAACAGAGAAAAAGCTAGCATACTTTTAATTCTAGGATTTTTAAGGTCAAACATACAAAGTTAATACAAATGCTATCATCAAACGTTAGCATGATGACATAGGAAAAGTTAGCGTACTTCTATGATGGCGGCGAGTATCAAAAACCAGGATTTGTAGGTTTGAACAAATAAGATGAGCTAAACATGCTAACATAAATCGTCAGCATACTAACGTTAGTATGATAACATCAGAAAAGTTAGCATTTTTCCGAGATGTCGTATCAAAAGTTATGACATTTAGGTTTTAAATGAACACGTCATCATTAAAATGTTAGCATGCTAACGCCAAAGCATTGCTAACATTAACATGATGACATGGAAAATAAGATAGCGTCACTTGTAAACAAATCTACGACTTTTAGGTTTAAATATACACAATTAGCTACATTTCTAGTATGCTAACATGGCCAGATAGACTGAGACTTAGCTGGTATATATTTGTATTTTCAGACGAATGAAATAGCGAATGCTAATAGTAAGTGTCAGCTATCTATTAAACAAGACAAGAAGCAAGGAATTTAGCGAATGAGGAGAGCGTATGCACTTGCACCCTCGTACTGTGTCGCCCCCACCGCTCTGAGGAAAGGGTTCCACGCCTGTGTCATTATTTGGGCATTCCCTGATTACATAGCTGCAGCTTCTTCTAAGGGGAGGGGGTCATAAACAGCTGCTGTTTATGCTAGCATGTCCTGGTTAAAATGAAGGAAACGAGGGAACTAATAAGGGGAAACGTCGCCTTTTTGTTCCGATGCTAACCAGTTTGTCCTGGTCAGGAACTCTGCGGTCCTTACGTCTTCATCATCTTCATGGTGCTGCTCATCTTCTTCTTCATCTTCACCTACCTGCGGGTGCCCGAGACCAAAGGGAGGACGTTCGACGACATCGCCCAAGGGTTTGCCGCCAGGGCCTCGTCCTCCGCGGCGGCCCCCGAAGCGGTGACGGCTGCGGCGGCGGCGGACACGGCTGCCAGCAAAGACGCCGCAGCGACAGCACTCTCCCCGTCGGAGAAAGTCCCCATGGTGGATCTGCCCTCAGATACGCCGTGAGAGAGCTTAGGAAAAGGTCAGTGTAGGCAATCACATGTCAGACTTTTTTTTTAATAATTCACACTTAATACTTTTGTTGACATTCCTGACATACTTCCTTCCTCATAAGAGGATCTACTCGCATTCAGCCTTCAAACCGCCGGATTGAGGTCACGCTCAGAGAGACGCCAAAGCTGACCGGCCGCACGCACACACACACACACACACACACACACACACACACACACACACACACACACACACACACACACACACACACACACACACACACACACACACACACACACACACACACACACACACACACACACTTGTATTTTTACCTTCTTGAGACGTGAGAAAAAAGCCTTCCTCTTTAGGACCAGCCTTTCTAGAAATATAAAGATGTGTATTTACAACATTAATAATATATACATACTATGCACATATAAAAAAAGCTTGTTGTGAAACATGAGTTGGAATTTCACAAGAAAAAGGTCACAATTTCACAAGAAAAACTTGGAATTTTGGCAGTATTATAATAAAAGTCGTCATTTTACTCAACGCAAGTCAAAATTTTACAATAAAAATGGAACATTTGTGCAATATTATGATAAAAGTTGTAATTTTACTCAATGACAGTCACAAGAAAAGAAACATTTTGGCAACTTTATGAAAAGAGTCGTAATTTTACTTGACAAAAGTCAAAATTTTATGAGAAAACTTTAAACATTTGGGCAATATTATAACAATAATCGGAATTTTACTTGGCAAAATTTTGACAAAAGTCATAATTTTACTCAAACAATGTCACCGTTTTACAAGAACAACAAAAAAATGGGCAATATTGTGATCCATCCATCCATCCATTTTCTACCGCTTATTCCCTTCGGGGTCGCGGGGGGCGCTGGAGCCTATCTCAGCTACAATCGGGCGGAGGGCAATATTGTGATAAAAGTCAGAATTTTACATGACAAATGTCACCATTTTGCATTAAAAAGTAATAATTTTACATGAAAAAAGTAATAATTTGACCAAAAAAAAGTCATAATTTTACGAGAAATTATTGCAAAATTACAGAAACAGAAAGAATATGAGAAATTGTTCCCAATTTTATAAGAAAAAAGTCGACACATTGTGAGGAAAAGACTGCTTTTAGTTTATTATTATTATTTTTTGTAATTAGTTTTTAATCTTCATTTTTAACTTTATTACAGTGTGTCTCTATATATATATTATTATTATTTTTTTTTTTTTTAAATGAATTTTGGCCAAAGGGGGCGCATTTCAATTTCTTACACACACTTGTTATTTCATATGTTGACCACTTTTAAAAGCGACACACTGTCAATTTTTTTGGGACCGCCCTCATGTTGATAGATGTCACCAGCAGGGGTGCAAATGAGACATTCTCTATTAGATGCAATGCTATTGGGACCATGATTTATGTCATCACTTGTTCACACCTCCTCATATGGAAGATACTTTTCCTTCTTCATGTCTCAAGAAGGGAAGAAATATAACGCACACACACACACACGCACATACATACCTGTATTATTACCTTCTTGAGACGTGAGAAAAATGCCTCCCTCTTTAGGACCAGCCTTTCTAGATATATAAAGATGTGTATTTACAACATTAATAATATATACATACTATGTACATATAAAAAAAAGCTTGTTGTGAAAAATGAGTTGGAATTTCACAAGAAAAAGGTCACAATTTCACAAGAAAAACTTGGAATTTTGGCAGTATTATAATAAAAGTCGTCATTTTACTCAACGCAAGTCAAAATTTTACAATAAAAACGGAACATTTGTGCAATATTATGATAAAAGTTGTAATTTTACTCAATGACAGTCACAAGAAAAGAAACATTTTGGCAACTTTATGTAAAGAGTCGCAATTTTACTTGACAAAAGTAAAAATTTTATAAGAAAACTTTAAACATTTGGGCAATATTATAACAATCATCGGAATTTTACTTGGCAAAATTTTGACAAAAGTCATAATTTTACTCAATGTCACCGTTTTACAATAACAACATACACAATGGGCAATATTGTAATACAAGTCAGAATTTTACATGACAAATGTCACCATTTTGCATTAAAAAGTAATAATTTTACATAAAAAAAGTCATAATTTTACATAAAAAAAGTCATAATTTTACATTAAAAAGTCATAATTTTACGAGAAAATATTGCAATATTACAGAAACAGAAAGAATTTGAGAAATTGTTCCCAATTTTATAAGAAAAAAGTCGACACATTGTGAGGAAAAGACTGCTTTTAGTTTATTTTTATTTTTTTTTGTAATTAGTTTTTAATCTTCATTTTTAACTTTGTTATTACAGTGTGTCTCTATATACATAATATTTTATTTTATGTCTTCAAATAAATTTTGGCCAAAAGGGGAGCATTTCAATTTCTTACACACACTTATTTCAAATGTTGACCACTTTTAAAAGCGACACACAGTCAATTTTTTTGGGACCGCCCTCATGTTGATAGATGTCACCACCAGGGGTGCAAATGAGACATTCTCTATTAGATGCAATGATATTGGGACCATGATTTATGTCATCACTTGTTCACATCTCCTCATATGGAAGATACTTTTCCTTCTTCGTGTCTCAAGAAGGGAAGAAATATAACACACACACACACACACACACACACACACACACACACACACACACACACACACACACACACACACACACACACACACACACACACACACACACGCACACAAATACTTGTATTATTACCTTCTTGAGACGTGAGAAAAATGCCTCCCTCTTTAGGACCAGCCTTTCTAGATATATAAAGATGTGTATTTACAACATTAATAATATATACATACTATGTACATATAAAAAAAACTTGTTGTGAAAGATGAGTTGGAATTCCACAAGAAAAAGGTCACAATTTCACAAGAAAAACTTGGAATTTTGGCAGTATTATAATAAAAGTCGTCATTTTACTCAACGCAAGTCAAAATTTTACAATAAAAACGGAACATTTGTGCAATATTATGATAAAAGTTGGAATTTTACTTAATGACAGTCACAAGAAAAGAAACATTTTGGCAACTTTATGTAACGAGTCATAATTTTACTTAACAAAAGTCTAAATTTTATAAGAAAACTTTAAACATTTGGGCAATATTATAACAATAATCGGAATTTTACTTGGCAAAATTTTGACAAAAGTCATAATTTTACTCAAACAATGTCACCGTTTTACAAGAACAACATACACAATGGGCAATATTGGGATAAAAGTCAGAATTTTACATGACAAATGTCACCATTTTGCATTAAAAAGTAATAATTTTACATAAAAAAAGTAATAATTTTACATTAAAAAAGTCATAATTTTACGTTAAAAAAGTCAGAATTATATGAGAAAAATATTGCAATATTACAGAAACAAAGAATATAAGAAATTGTTCCCAATTTTATAAGAAAAAAGTCGACACATTGTGAGGAAAAGACTGCTTTTAGTTTATTATTATTATTTTTTTGTAATTAGTTTTTAATCTTCATTTTTAACTTTGTTATTACAGTGTGTCTCTATATACATAATATTTTATTTTATGTTTTTAAATTAATTTTGGCCAAAAGGGGCGCATTTCAATTTCTTACACACACTTGTTATTTCATATGTTGACAACTTTTAAAAGTGACACACAGTCAATTTTTTTGGGACCACCCTCATTTTGATAGATGTCACCACCAGGAGTGCAAATGAGACATTCTCTATTAGATGCAATGTTATTGGGACCATGATTTATGTCATCACTTGTTCACACCTCCTCATATGGAAGCTACTTTTCCTTCTTCATGTCTCAAGAAGGGAAGAGATATAACACACACACACACACACACACACACACACACACACACACACACACACACATACATACCTGTATTATTACCTTCTTGAGACGTGAGAAAAATGCCTCCCTCTTTAGGACCAGCCTTTCTAGATATATAAAGATGTGTATTTACAACATTAATAATATATACATACTATGCAAATATAAGAAAAAAACTTGTTGTGAAAGATGAGTTGGAATTTCACAAGAAAAAGGTCACAATTTCACAAGAAAAACTTTGAATGTTAGCAGTATTATGATAAAAGTTGTATTTTTACTCAACGGAAGTCAAAATTTTATAAGAAAAACTGAACATTTGTGCAGTATTATGATAAAAGTTGGAATTGTTCTCAATAACAGTGGCAGTTTTACAAGAAAAGCTTAAATTGTTGGCAATTTTATGAAAAGAGTCGTAATTTTACTGGACAAAAGTCACGATTTTGTAAGAAAACATTAAAATGTTGGCGATATATTAATAACAATCGGAATTTTACTAGGCAAAATTATGACAAAGGTCATAATTGTACTCCAAAAAATGTCACTATTTAACAAGAACAAAAAAAAAATTAAAGCTTCCAGCAGCGATGGACGGGACCGACTTTGAGGGCTCATAAAATCCAAACCGGAGCAGTAATTAAAACTCTTTCATCAACTTTTAATCAGAAGAGTTCAATCTCTCTCCTGTGCTAATTTGAAGCCGACACGAAAAACGCGCTCAGAGGAGATAATATTTGAAAAAAGGTGACAGTTTTTACACAACTTTTGTTTTGAAGGGGGAATTGCAAATTTTTTTGTTGATTTTTGCTGGGGGTTGTCAGTGTATG